>NW_024378870.1:0-37571 GCF_016835505.1 Polypterus senegalus
TTTAATTTCTTTTGGGCAAACACAAAAGCCACACCTGATCTTTGAGAAACACAAAGCCTGACTCACAGTATATTGCATGTCTTATGCACGATGGCATATGTTTGTTACCCTTTAGTAAGGGAAATGTTTGTTTAATCTTATTCCAAATCTAATTTTAAAAACATGTATCTAAATGACATATATTTTAGATTAGATTACATTAACTTTATTAATATTATATCATTACAGAAGGACTTGGATAGCATACAGGCTTGGGCAGATTTGTGGCAGATGAAATTTAATGTCAGTAAATGTAAAGTATTACACATAGGAAGTAAAAATATTAGGTTTGAATACACAATGGGCGGTCGGAAAATTGAGAGTACACCTTATGAGAAGGATTTAGGAGTCATAGTGGACTCTAAGCTGATGCACTAGTGAGGTCTCATCTTGAGTACGGTGGGAGGTTTTGGTCTCCAGGCTACAAAAAGGACATAGCAGCACTAGAAAAGGTCCAGAGAAGAGCGACTAGGCTGATTCCAGGGCTACAGGGGTTGAATTATGAGGAAAGATTAAAAGAGCTGAGCCTTTACAGTTTAAGCAAAATAAGATTAAGAGGTGACATGACTGAAGTGTTTAAAATTATGAAGGGAATTAGTACAGTGGATCGAGACTGTGATTTTAAAATGAATTCATCAAGAACACAGGGCCACAGTTGGACACTTGTTAAGGGTAAATTTCGCAGAAACATTAGGAAGTTTTTCTTTACACAAACAACAATAGACACTTGGAATAAGCGACCAAGTAGTGTGGTAGACATTAAGACGTTAGGGACTTTCAAAACTCGATTTGACGTTTTCTTGGAGGAAATAAGTGGATTGGACTGGCGAGCTTTGTTGGGCTGAATGGCCTGTTGTCGTCTAGTGTTCTAATATTTTAATCCCTTGACATTGGCTCTGTGCCAATCACTTTTAAAATCGTTTCTGTAACCCCAATGTTAAAAAAGTCTGGTCTTGATGCTTAACAATTTTCAGCCTATTTCCCACTTACTTTTCCTGTCAAAAGCTGTTGAGCGTGTTGTAGCCTCCCAGCTCACCAATTACTTAACTTCTAATAATTTGATGGAACTCTTTTAGTCGGGTGCCAGGGCACAGCACAGCTGTGAAGCTGCTCTGCTCCGGGTAACCAATGATTTGCTTATGGCAGCAGACTCTGGATAAACCAGCATTAATTCTATTAGACCTCAGTGCAGCATTTGACACTCAGGTCAGACATGACATTCTATTGTCCAGAATGGAGAACATGCTGGGTATCTCTGGCACTGCCCTCCAGTGATTCAAGTCCTATCTGACTGATAGACAAGAGTTTGTTAGTCTTGGCAACAGCACATCCAACTCAGCGCCAATCTCACAAGGAGCTCCTCAGGGCTCTGTCCTCGGCCCTCTTCTCTTCTGTATTTAAATGCTTCCCCTTGGCCATATTATTCGTAGCTATGGACTGGGTTATCATTTTTATGCAGACGATACTCAGCTCTACTTCAATGTTAGAAGTGGAACTTCATCAGAGCTTTCTCAGCTCAAAACCTGCCTCAGTGAAATTAAAACCTGAATGAAGCAGAACTCTTTAAAATTAAACTGCAATAAAACTGAACTCCTGCAAATTGGGACTAAAGTGCAACTTAATAAAATGAGCTCCTTCCCAGTCCATCTTGGCAGTAATCTCATCCAACCTGCCTCTACTGCAAAGAATCTTGGTGTCAATTTTGATTCCTCCCTCTCTTATTCCGCCCACATAAACCACATTAAGAGACTTTCTTACTGTCACCTCCGTCACATATCCCGTGTTCACTCCTTCCTCTCCTTTTCTAATGCTGAGAAACTTGTCCCTGCTTTTATCACATCCCACATCGATTATTGTAACTCGCTGCTGGCAGGTGTCCCTTCTAATCTTATATCACAGCTCCAGCTTATTCAAAACTCGGCTGTAAGAGTCCTGACTCAAACCAGCAGCAGCGAGCACATCACACCATCCTGATCCGTCTTCACTGGCTCCCTGTGTCTTACAGAATCGAATATAAAATCCTACTAATAACCTACAAAGCCTTAAATAACCTCGTGCCAAACTACATCAGTGACCTTCTCCATCACTATGTGCCTGCCTGCTCACTAAGGTCCTCTGATTCTGGCCATCTTCTTGTGCCCCCCATTGACAGCAGGGCCTTCAGCTGTATAGCGAGGGCCCAGACTCTGGAATGACCTCCGAAATTAATCAGGTCAGCTGACTCCATGAATTATTTTAAAAAACAACTCAAAACTCATCAGTTCAGGAAGGCTTTTAGCTCTACTTGACTTTATTTGTCTTCTCTCAGTTTACCTCTCTGTCAAGATGCTCATGTAACCTGTGTGTGTGTGAGAGACCATCAATTCTGTTGTCTATTAGGCTTTCTTTGAATTTACTGTCTTAATCTTCTTTATTTATTTATTTGGTTTGTACAATGCTATATACTGTATACCCTGCCATTCTGTCTTATATTATGTAAGTGCCTTGAGCATGGAAAAGGCGCTATATAAATAAAATGTATTATTATTATTATTATTATTATTATTATTATTATTATTATTAAGCATGGAGGTGTCTAGGTGAGATGGCAGTGGCGTTTTTAACCAGATTGTTTAGTGGAATCTTGGAAAGTGAGAGGATGCCTGAGCAGTGGAGAAGGAGTGTACTGGTGCTGATATTTAAGAATAAGGGGGATGTACAGGACTGCAGTAACTACAGGGAATAAAATTGATGAGCCACAGCATGAAGTTATGGGAAAGAGTAGTGGAAGTTAGGCTTAGAAGTGAGGTGATGATCAGTGAGCAGTAGGATGGTTTCATGCCAAGAAAGAGCACCACAGATGCGATGTTTGCTCTGAGGATGTTGATGGAGAAGTATAGTGAAGGCCAGAAGGAGTTACATTGTGTCTTTCTGGACCTGAAGGAAGCAAATAACAGGCTGACTGAGAGGAGCTGTGGTATTGTATGAAGAAGTCAGGAGTGGCAGAGAAGTACGTAAGAGTTGTACAGGATATGTACGAGGGAAGTGTGACTGTGGTGAGGTCTGCAGTAGGAGTATCAAATGAATTCAAAGTGGATGTGGGATTACCGTCCGTTTATAGTGCCAGCTATAATAGCGAGGATAATGTAAATAGTAAGGTGGAAAGATTTAATTCTAAAGTGAGAGCTGCTGTTGACATAGTTGCACCTGAAAAGACAGTGAAAAAATCTTCTAGCATTGTTATACCATGAAAGACCCAAAGAGTGTCAGATTTAAAGAGAACATGCCGTAGAGCTAAGCGTCAATGGAGGAAGACTAAACTTACTATCCACCACGAAATATTAAAAGTCAAAATAACAGAATACAATAACACTGTCCGTCTTGAGAGACGCTGCTATTTCTCCAAGATTATAAATAACAATGCTAGTAATCCCAGAGTCTTATTTTCTACAATTGATCGCCTACTAAACCCAGGTAACTCAAAGGAATGCCTCCTAAGTGCTTCCAGTGAAACCTGTGAGGCTGTCGCTGTTTTTTCAATCAAAAATTAATGATATTAGAAATAACATAGTATATCTCCCCAACACTAAGGATCCTCCTAAACCCCAGCATCCTGTTATAAACAAATTAAACTCTTTCACTAGGATAGATTTACCTGATTTAAAGAAAATAATCTCAATTAAAACCTCCACCTGTGTCCTTGACCCGATACCAACAAGGTTTTTCAAAGAAGTATCAAAGGGTAAGGGGGGGGGGGCCCAGGGGAAAAGGGGTAGGGGGTTTAATGAGGGGGAAAAAGGGGGTTTTGGGGAAAGGGGGGGGGCGGTGGAAAAACGGGGGGCCCCCGGGGGCAGGAAAAAAGTTTTTTTTCCCCAAATGGAAAAAAATTTTTTTTCCCAAAAAAAGGGGTTTTGGGGGGGGGGGGGGGGGGGGGGGGGGGGGGGGGGGGGGGGGGGGGGGGGGGGGGGGGGGGGGGGGGGGGGGGGGGGGGGGGGGGGGGGGGGGGGGGGGGGGTTTTTTTTTTTTTTTTTTTTTTTTTTTTTTTTTTTTTTTTTTTTTTTTTTTTTTTTTTTTTTTTTTTTTTTTTTTTTTTTTTTTTTTTTTTTTTTTTTTTTTTTTTTTTTTTTTCTGTGTTTTCCCTTTTTTTTTTTTTTTTTTTTTTTTTTTTTTTTTTTTTTTTTTTTTTTTTTTTTTTTTGGGGGGGTTTTAAAAAAAACCCCCCGGGGCTGGTGGTCCAAAAGGCTATAAGGGTTTTTTAATTAAAGCCGTGGGAGATTTTTTCCAGGGGTCTTTGATAAAGTTCATACCCCTGAAAAATGAAAACTTTCCCCCTGTTTATAAAAACCCCCAAAAGCCTTTAAAAACCCAAATAAAAAGAAAAATTTTTTCCCAAAAAAAAAAAGAAAATAAACGGATCAAAAAATGGTTAAAAGGGGCTTTTTAGAAATAAACAGGATACATTAGGTTAAAAAAGTAAAAGAAACGGGGGTAAAAATTGGGGTTGTTGTTTTTTAATCTAATTTTAAAAATATTAATCCCACGGCCCTTTTTCACTTAAAAATAAAAAATTAACTTTTTAAAGGAAGATTAAATTATTCCCGTTTTTTTTAAACCCATTTTCCCTTAACGTTCCTCAGGCAAAAAAAAAGAATAAAATGGTTTTCTAAGTAAATGCACTAGAATCCCCAAACGGGGAAAGAAAACGAAAAACCCCCCCTTTTTTATGTCACAATTGGCCTTTTTAAAAGTTTTTAAAATTTTTTGGGTTTTTTAAAACTTAAAAACGCCCCTTTTTAATTAAATTCTAACCCCTTTCTTTAAAATCAGCCCCTAAAAAATTCTTAAAACCCCAAGAAAAAATTAAAAAAGGGTAGGGGGCCTTCTCTGTTATACCTAAAATCTGGAATCCGAATGGAATTCACCAGGTGATACAGAGAGCCTTTAAAACCCTAAAACACATTACTTTAAACGGTTTTTCCCTTCCCTTCCTTTAACCACTTTCTTACCCCAAACTCGGGGTTAAAACCCATCAATTATATTAGGGGGCTCTAAAATCCGGGCCCTGATTTTTCCCTGTTTTTTTTCCCGGGTGGGGGTGGCCCCCCTCCCCAAATTATGAAACAATATGGATTTAGGGAAAATTGGAATAATAAACCCCTTTAAAAATAAAAAGGACCTTTTTGGGTAAAATTCCCGGGGGGAAATGGGTGGTTTGGGTTGGGAACTGATTTTTTTTTCCTAAATCTATTTTTTTTTTGGCCCCGGCATTGAACCTTTTTACGGAAAATCCCATTTTAAATTTTGTTTTTTATAATTTCTTTACTATTCTTAAAAAAAAGCCGAGGTTTTTTAAATGTAAAATGTGCTAATAAAAAAAAATTTTTTGTTTTTTGTTTGATGGCCTAGCCCTTTATTATTTTGTTTAAGGGTTGCAAAAGTTAAAACTCCCATAATGATGTTTCCGGGGACAGTTGGGTTTTTTAGGTTTTAAAGGGAATTGGGGGGCCCTGGGGGAAAATTGTCTAGGGGGGAAAGGTAATAAACCCCGACAGGAAAGGGGTCAAATTCATAATATTTTAAAATGGAATCACAAATAAAGGGTAAAATTAATGATTTTGGGCGGGTTTTAAAGGAAAAGGGAGGTCCAATTTTAAAAGCCAGCTTTAAAGGGTTAGGGTTAAAAAGGAAAGCAGGGACAACTTGGGGCGGGTTAAAACGGGTTTTTGGGGCGGGGGGAAAGGGATGGACGGATTAAAATAGGTTTGAGGTCGCTCAATTTCCCTTGGAAAAATAAGGGGCCTTTTTTCCCTTTTTACATGTAAAGGGATAAACGGGTTTATTAAAAAGGTTTTTAAAAGGGGTTCCCGGGGGGGAAGGGAAGGCCGGGTTTTTTTTTAAAGGAATGGGGTGGGTTGAAAAACAAGATGAGGCAAAAAGAATAAAAGGATGTCCACTGTGGATTTATTTCTAAGACCCTTTAATTTTTAAAAATTTTTGGGCCCAGCTTGAAAAATATTTTGTCCAAGTTTTTGAAAAGACGGAAAAGTGGAAAAAGCGGGGGTTTGGTATAAGATCAGAAATTGTGGTTCTGCAAAACCCTTGGTTTTTCCCCTTTTTGAGGGATTTTGGGCCCCGGGGATCCAAAGACCTCGGCAAGACAGGGACAAAAACCTGTCCTTGGTTCCCCCTTATTTTTCCAAAAAAATAAATAAGTGTTTTGAAAGGTAAATGTCTCCAAAGGGACCAAATTTAAATTTTTTGTGTAAGAAAATTTAATGTAGAAACTTTGAAAAAATTTACGTCCTAAAAAAAACCCTTTTTTAAAATGACCTCTTTTAAAATTTTAAATTTTAAAACACTTAATTGTTGAGGGAAAAATTATAATTTGGTTTGGTTCTTCGTTATTTCGTCAGGAAGTTGTCCCTTGTGAGAGGTACGGATGATGCGAAACCCCAAGGGGGAAATCCCTTTTACCCCCCAAACATCGGGAAATTTTTTTTAAAAAAGTTTGGGCAAGGGGTAAGGAAAATAAGAGTGGAAAAGCAGAAATCCATTACAAATTCACGTTTTTGTTTTTACCTTTTTCACAGACCTAATCCCTTAATCGGATTAACATTTTCATAATTTAAAAAATTTTTTATAACCCCAGTTTGTTGTGGGGTTTTTGTTTTTTAAAATTTTTATCTCGTTTTTGGGTTTTTTAAAAGTAATTTGTCAAAAAATTTGGGGGAAAGGTTTTGCAAAATTTTTTGAAAGTTTTTTCTTTTTCCCTGCGTTTTTTTTTTAAAAATTTTCACGCGGGGAAAAAATAAGACAATTGAACCCCATGTATGGCTGGTCTGGGAAAAGTCCTACAAATGTCACCTCTATTTCTTTTTCCCCGCTGGTAAACCACCCTTTTTTTTTTGTTTATCCAGGGGCCCTGAATCAGCCTTTTTCCTTTTTTGGGGAATTTTTGCTTATTTTTTTTTTGTAGCCTGGCCAAAATGCCCACCTCCCAAAAGGGAAGAGCCTCCGTGTTAAGGCGCTTAAACCCCGCATTCTTTTTACCTCTTAATTTTCCTTCCCAAGCCTGAAAGCCCCCCTCCTTTTCCCAAACCTGCCCCCCTTACTGGGCATGGGGTTGGGGGGTTTTACGGCACCAAAAAACCCCCCCGGGCTTTGTGGCTCCCCCAAGGGCCAAATCCATATTCCCCTTCTCTTAAAGGGCTCTTTTTTCGGACCCCCCCAGGAATTAAAACCTCACTTTTTCCAGTAATCCTTTTATTTTATAAGGGCTTTTTTACAAAACTTAACCCTAAAAAAAACCGTCCCCTTAAATGATAAAAGGATTTAAATTTCGCAATCCATTTTAAAACCGCCTTTTAACAAAACTTTATTCCTATTAAATCATTTTTAATTTAAAAATTACGCCACCTGCCCCTGCGGAAACCCCTTAAAATAGCCCAAATTTTTTAGGGGGCCCCACCATCCACCCCCTTACCCAGCCTACCCCAACCCAAATTTCTAAAAAACACCCCCCGACCCCCACAAATTTTTAATTGAGGGGCCCAACCCTTTTTTGGACCCTCAAACTTGAATCCGTTTTGGTTTAAAAATTTGTTTTTATACGTCCGGAACCCCATCCCGGGGCTTTCCAAAAAAATCGGGGGGTTTTATTTTCCCCCCTTTAAAAAACCCAGGGCGTCCGTTTTGGTTTTTGTTTCAGCTTTTTTTTTTCTGTTTTTTCAAAAATTGGATTTTTTTAACAAAAAACCCCACGGAGGAGAAAAGAAAGAAAAAAAAAAAAGCTTTTAAAAATTTTGGGCATTTGTTTTGAATTGAGCTTTTTGATTGAAGTGAATTTGATGTTTTAAAGGGTTTTTTATGTTTGGGTTTTTGGGAAAAAAACTTTTTATTATTTTTTATGTGTTTTTTTTTTCTTTTCTTCTTTTTGAAAAGATTTTGAGCATTTTGATGAAAAGGGGTAAATAAATGTTGATTTTAGGTTTAAGGGATTTTTGGGAAACGATGTTTGCAGTTCTGCTCGGGCTGTTGCAAGTGTCCGCTGGCAATGCGGTCGGGGGGGCAGGATCCCCGGAATAGACATTTTTGGGAAAACCCCCAATGTGGCGAAGGGAAGGGAAGGGAAAAGGAAAAGGGGGGGGGGGAAAAAAAGTCCCCGGGAAACGTGCGGAAGGGAAGCCCGCAATGACAAAAGGGGAAGAAAATAAAAAGGCAGGAGTCCCCAGGGTTTATTTTACCATTTAGAATACGGGGTTTGTTAAACAAAAACCAAAAAAATGTAATGAAAAACAAGTCCCCAGCCTGGTTTCCCAAGCCAAAAAATTAAAAAAAAATGAAAGTTAAAAATAATAGTATAAAAAAAAGGGCCTTTTTAATTTTGAGTTGAAAGGCAGCAAACAAAAAAGATCAGGTTTTATAAGTACAGATTACCCATAAAGTGCAGTTTGTTCCCAGCTACGGGTGTGCAGGCTTTGGGAGAAATGTAGGTTTAGTGGTAGGGGTTTTCGGTGTTGCGTTGGGGGTGAATGGCCTGGTGGTAATTTTTCTTTTTTGAAAGGCAGCCAGCGGAAACAAGGAGAAACGGCGGTGGATGGCTGTGGTCATTTTTGCGTTGCACGCACCCTTTGGGGAAAAAGCCCGACGGGAATTTTGTCCGTGAGGGCCTGGCCCCCTTCACCACTCTTGTGGATTTCTGGTGTTAGAGTACCCCATCCCAAAGGGAATGACCCAGGACTTTTGATCCCCTTTGTAAAGTTTGAGGTTTTTGGGCCATCGGCCAAAACCCCCCCAGGGTCCTTTCCCCCATGCGAACCCAAGGATCCTTGATGTTTATCCTGGAATTTAAGGTTAACCCTTTCAATTTCTCGCGTATGTAGAGGGTTGGGTTTCTCCCTTGCTTTTCTATAGCCCACAAATCTCCTTGGTTTTTTTGATTTAAGAGAAAGTTTTTAAAAAAACCCAATTTTCAGTGGCACCCCCACTCTGAGGCCGCCACTGCAGTAAAACCCGGGGTTTTTCGTCTGAAATTTGATTTTGGGTTTGCCCGTTTAAAATCTGGGTAAAAAGGGGAAATACAAGGGGGGCTAGAGCCCGGGCCCTTTTTTAAAAAAAGGGGCGTGTTTGCATTTCACCTTTTGAGGTTTTGTTTGGGAAGAAAACCTCCGATGGTGCCCCCAACCGGGGCGCTTTACAGTTTGGGGGGATGGTGTTGAAGCGGCTGAACAAACACCCCTAATATGATTTTCTTCCGGGTGAGTGAGGGGCAGTTTTATTGTAGAAAATACCCCGAGACTGTTGCTCTAACCCAAAAGGAGGACCCAGCCTGTGGAGGGGGGCAAAACCCTACCGGGGGAAAAACCCCTTTTACCTTTCCCCTTTTTTCCCAGCGGGGGAAAAAGCCATTCCAGGCTCGGTATGACTTTTTTTTTCCTTTTTTTTTTTTTCAGATCATTTCTACCCCTTTATGGGGAAACCCGTTCCCTGACCTTTTTTATTTTTTAAACTTTTTTAATCCCCTTTAAAAAAGGATTTTACCCACCGTAAAAAACCCACCGGCCCCAAAAAAAAAAAACCCCAAAAATTAAAAAAGGGCCCCACCTTTTAAAAAAAAGGAACGGGGGAAAGGGAAGAAAATGGCCCACCCCCTGGTTCTCCCAAACAATTTCACCCCTTTTGGGGAAAAAGGATTTTTAAAAATGCCCGCTTTTAAATGCCAACGGGGGCCAAAAACCCCCAAAAGAAAACTCCGGTTTGTTTACCCGAACCCTATTTTTTTCCAATAAGAAAGGTAAAATTTGTTCTGGGGGAAAAGTGAACCCTTTAAACGTGTTTCAAGAAAGTGGGGCCCTTTCAACAAAACCTTTCCTTTACCACCCGGTGGGCCCAATCCAAAAGACCAAATTCCCTGAGGAGAAAGGGAGATTTTAAAACCGGACTGTATTTTCTACCATGGGAACTTGGGGGAAGATTATGTGGACTGAAAGCCACCCTGGGGGAATGAGTTCCCATAAAACGCATTGCTTTAAACAAAAGCCGGGTTAAAGTAACTCAAAGTTTTGGAACCGAAAAAAAGGGGCTTTTAAAAAGGGTATCGATGGCTCGGGAGAAGGAAATTGATTTCACCCAAAGGCAAAAAAGTCAGGAGAAAGTTAAGGAAGTTCAAAAAAGAAAGGAACCCCAAAATTGGATAAGATTTGATCGCCGGTAACGTCCCATCGAAAAGGGGCGGGGGGAAAACCAAAAACAAATTTTTTGTTTGCCCCACCCAAAATTTTCCCCTCGGAAACTTCCCCCCAGCCATTTTTTTGGATCCCCAAAGAGACATCCAAAATTACAGAGACAGGTGGAGGTTGGGGAGCCCGGAAAGCAGCTCAATTTTCCCAACCGCAAAGGCCGTGTTGGGAAGGGGGGGTCCCCACGGACTTCAACCTGAGCCTGGAACAGGGAGTCCCAAGGTTTTTAAAACAGAACCCCCCAGCCCCAAAGGTATCACGTCCGAAGCAAAAGTACTTCCGGCCCCCATTTTTGGGTCTAAAAGCAGCAAGGCCCCCCAAAACAGGCCACAGGTCCCCCACGCCTTCCCCCCTGCACCCCGAGGAGAAGGTAAAAAAAGGGGGATCCACCCCAATTGCACGGACCCCTTCCCACTTAAAGAGGGGGGTGCTGTAAAATTATGTTTTTGGATTCTACCCCTTAACAACCCCCTGCCCCTTTGGGGAAAAGTGACTAAGGGGTAGACTAAACCTTGGGGGAGTGGACATTTAAAAGACCCCCAATTTTCCCCTTTGGGAAAAAGGGGGCCCAGGTTTAGCCCCAGAAGTTTGGGGGGCTGTACTTTTTTTCCCCCTTTAGCCCAATCAAAACTTTCCCAAAAGACCAAAGGTCCCGCCCAAAGTTTAAAGTTTTTGGGATAGGGGGAAAGGATGTAAGGAACCTAAAAACTTTTTTAAAGGGGAAACCAAACCCCCTGAAAAGCAAAACCAAAGGGCGGGTGATTTTGGGGTCCAGGCGGACATCGGGGCGGGGGAACCTTTTAAACTGGGGGTAAAGGGGGGTTGGGGGGGATTTTAGTTTTTTGGGCAGAGCGATTACCCTTAGTTGGGCCCAAACCGAAGTGGGATGCCCCCGGCGTGGACCCTTTTTCGGGGTTTGGGGAAGGGGAAAAAAAATCCCCGGGTGGGCAAAAAAAAAGGGGCTGAGATTAACTGAACTTTAAATTTGGGAAAGATTAAGCAAACCCTCCCCTTAAGAAACCCCGTCCCCAGGGCATTCCCAAATGCCGGAAAAGCACAACCTGATAAGCTGGGCCCCCAATTTTTACTATTAATTTAAATTTTTCTCATACCAAGTTTTCTGGTTTTGATTTTTGATATTTTTTTAATATTTTTTTTTTATCAATCTCTCTATTTTTTTAACCCCCTATTTAAAATTCTTTAAACTATCTATTATCTATCTATTTCCCATCATCATTTTATCATCATTACACCTTCTTTTCCCATTTTTTTCCCCTAAAACCCGTAGTGAATTGGGTAAACACAGACGGAGCCCCCGGGCTGGGGTTTTTGGTGGGGCCTTTTAAGGGGCCCCCCCCCCCAGGGGGGAAGAAAGGAACCCCCCCTTTAGGGGAGGGCAGGGGTGGGAAAAAGGGGGGGTTTTTTATTTAAAACCCCCGGGGGGTTTAAGGTTGAACCCCCCCCCGGGTTTTTGACCTGGAGCCCAAAAAGGGGTAAAGGGGTCTAAAAAAGGAAGGGGAAAAATAAAATTTTTTTTTTTTTTGTGGGGGGCCACCCCGGTTGGAGAAATGTTGGAAAAATAAAAAATTGGGTTTAAAAAAAAGGGAGATGTTTCAAAGCCCAAAGAACTTGGGGTAAGGGACCCAAAGGGGAAAGTGGGTTTTTTTTGGTCCGGGAAAAATTTTTGGCCTTTTAGAAAAGGGGAATTTTTAAACCCCCAATTCCTTGGGGGGAACCGTATACCCCAAACGTTTTGGGGGGACCAAAAAACAACCGGGAAATACAATGAATAAAGGAAAAAGGAAATCCCTTTTGAATATCATTATGCACTAAATTCCCCAGGGGGGGGGAAACCCCGGAGGCCCGGGTTTTCCCAAGGGTTCACCGTGAAAGAAAAAGATAAAAAGGGGTTTTTCCGGCCCCATTGGGAAACCCCCTTTTTGTTAAAGGGGGTTCAAATTTTGGGGGGGCCCTTTTTGGGGGGGAAAAACCCCCCCTTTTTTTTGCAAATTTAAAATGAAAAGGGTTTGGGGGAATATGTGCCCTTGCAAAACCCTGTTTTTTAAATTTGTAAAGCCGTCATTTAAACCTTTGGGTTCCCATTTAGGAAAACAGGGCCTTTGGGTTTTTACCCGGGTTTGGGGGGGCCCAAAAAAGACCCGCCGTTCACCGGAAAAAGGCCCAGGGGGTGCTATCCCAGGGTGGGCAAAAAAGGCCCCGGGTTTAAATTTCTTTTAGGACAAAATGACTTTCTAAAAATTTTGTTTTTTTCCTTAGGGTTTTTTTTTTTTTGTCCCAACCCCCAAAAAACATTGCCCCCCCACCCAAAGATGGGAAAGGGGTACCCCCAAAGAACCCTTTCCAAAACGAGGAAAGGGGGAACTTTTTAGGGAAAAAAATTTCATTTTCCTTCTTCTAATTTGTTTAAAGGGCCTAGGGGAAAATGCGCATT
This sequence comes from Polypterus senegalus, assembly GCF_016835505.1. Lineage (NCBI taxonomy): Eukaryota > Metazoa > Chordata > Cladistia > Polypteriformes > Polypteridae > Polypterus > Polypterus senegalus. The sequence goes on from NW_024378870.1 coordinate 12,709, forward strand.
AAAAACAGAGGGACTTAAGGAAAGGTAAATTAAAACCCGGGCTTTACCCCAATTTTTAAAAAAATTGAAAAAAACCTTTTAACCAAAATTTTTTTTCCCCTTTACTTTTTAAAAATTTTTTTTTAAACTCATTTAAAGGGTTAAAAAAAAATTCCGGTTATAACAAAAAGGCAAAAAGTTAAAAAGGGAAGAGAAATACCCGATTCCCCTTTTAAGGGCCGGAAAATTTTTTTTCAAATAAACATCCTGAGAATTATTATTTTTCAGGTTTTCAAAAAGGGTTTTTTGAAAAACCACATTTGAGGTGCCCAAATAGGGGGGTTTTTTTTAAATCATCCCCGGGGAAAAATGGGGGGTTTCTGGGGGTTTTAATTTAATAAAAGGGCAAAAATTTGGGGGTGGGGAAAAATAAACCCCCCAGGAGGGGTTTTTTTTAAAAGGGGCCTAAAAATTGATTAATACACGCAAAAAGGGGGTTAAATTAGGGATATTTTAGAAAAAACAGGCATTTAGGGGAAAAAGGGGGTCTAGGGAATTTGAATTTAAATTTGGGCAAAATTATGTTTTTTTCCCTTTAAAAAATTTCCCCAAAATTTAGGAGGTGGGCATTTTTAAATAAACCAAAAAACCCTTTTTAAAAAATTTCTTTTTTAAAAAAAACCCCAAAAAAACCCTTAAAAAAATATTCGCCAGTGAACCCAAAAGCCCAAACGTTTCCCTCCCCTAACTTTCCCTTTAAAAGTAAATTTTAAAACTTTTTCAATTTATTTTCTAGGGTTTAAAATTGGTTTAATTTAAGAGGAAAAAAATTTTTTGTGAGGTTTTTTCAAACCAAAAAGAAATTAATTTAAAAACCACCGGGGGCCCCCTTAAAAAACCCGCCTGGGTCAATTTTACCCCAAAAATTTACGGAAAGCAGTTAAACCCTTTATAAAGACCTGAGTACTTTATTCCCACGCAACCCAGGATTTTAAAATTTTTAAAAACTTTTTTAACTAAAAAGGAAAACCCTTTTTATTAAAATGGATTCAAGGGGTTTAAAAAACTTGGAAAGGTTAAAAAAATGGGGAAAAATTATAACGTTTTCCCAACCCAATTTTAAACAACTCGACCAAGAATTTTTTTTAAAAAAATCAAAGTTAACCTTTTTTGAAAAGGGTTGTTCATTTTTTTTTAAAACCCCAAAAAATAAACCTTTTTAAAAAAGTGCGAGTCCAAAAGGAAAAGAAAAACCCCAATTTTCCTTTTTTATAATTTTCATTTTAAAAATATTAAAAAATCCCCTTTTGTTTTCCTTTTTCCCCCCCCTTTTTTAATAAAGCCCAAAACCTATATTTCAAAATCTCCAGACCCAAAAGGGCTCCTTAAAAAAAAGTTTGGGGGGGGGGGCCCTTCCTTGGAAAATTTTTTTTTGCCGCCATTTTTCCCCGGGGGGGGGTTTTTTTTTTAAAACTACACTTTTTAACAGGCCCTTTAATTTTTAAATTTCCCTTTTTATTTTTCCCCTTTTAAAAAAGGGGTAAAAAATTTTTTTTTTTTTTGGTTTTTTACCAAACCAGGCAGGGAAACTCATCAACCCCAAAACCTTTCCCCCCAAAATCAAAACGTTTTTTAAAAGTAAAATTTTTTAAAACCCGGGCCCCCCTTCCCCCAATTTTTTTTTTTTCCAATTAGTTTTTTTCCCCCGGAGGGCCCCTTTTTTAGTTTAAAAAAAAATTTTTTTGTTTTTTTTTTACCATTTTTAAAATTTGGAAATTTTTTTGATGAAAATTCATTAAATAAATTTTGGTTTTTTAAAAATCAAGAAAGATTTAATTTAAAAAGACCTCATTGGGAAAATTTCCCCCTTTACTATTCTTTATCCAAATCGATTTAACAAAATTTTGGACCAAAAAAAAAGTTAAAAACTTTGGCCTACCATTTTCACCCCAAAAACCCCATTTAACCCTTTTTTTTTCCCCAAGGGGTAGACCCCCTGGGAAAAAAAGGGCCAAAGGAGGACCCCCCAAAAGGAATTTTTTGGGGCCCCCGGTTTTTTAAAAATTTAAACAAAATTTGGGGGTTTTAATTTCCTCCCCCCCTTATAATTTTTTTGGCCCCTTTTTAAAAAAAAAAACTTTTTTTTGGGGGGCCAAAAAATGGTTTCCCCGGGGCATTTTTGGGTTCTTTAGGGGGAAAAATAATTTGGGTTTTTTAAAACATTTAAAAATTTTTTCCAAATTTTAATTGGGGGGAAAAATAAAACATTCCCCGTTTCCTTGGGGATTTGTTTTAAATTTTTTGCTCTTTTTTTCGGGGGGGGTTTGGGGCTTACCTCCCGGGGTTTTTCCGTTCGCGATTGGATTTTAAAAAAAAAGAGGGAAAAATTTGTTTGAATTTCCCCTTGTTGGGGGGTTTTTTTCAAATGCCCCCCCACCCTTCCCCTTTTTTTTTGGTTTAACCCCCAAAGCCCAAAAAAAAGAATTTAAAAGTTACCTATTTGGCCCTTTTTTTTCCCCCAAGGATAACTGTACTATTTTATTCTCTAGATTTGGCTTTTTCCAAAAAGCAAATTTTATTTAAAAAATATTTGAAGAATTTTAAAGGGGCCGTTTTTATTTTTTAACCCCTAACCCGTTTTTCCCCCTTTTTGGTGGGGGAAAAAAGGGTTTGGTGCTTCCCTTTCCCAAAAGGGTTTAATGTTTTTATTTCCGGGGGGGGGGGACCTTTTAAAAAATTTTAAACCCTTTAAAAATTTCTTTTCATCTTATTAAGCTTTTTCGGGAAACGGGGGGTTTTTAAGTTGGGGTTTTGGGGAATTTTCACCTTTTAAAATTTTAAAAGGCGGCCCCTTTTTTTTGGCCCCTTTTGGGGATTTTAACCCCCCAAAAGCCCCTCGAACCGGGGTTTTTTAAAAGGGAGGCCTCAAAAAACCTTTTTGGTTGGGGGGAAAAAATTTCCCCCATGTTTTTTTTTTAAGAAAATATTAAAAAGGGAAAATGGCTTTTAAAACCCGGGAAGAAAAAAAAAAAAAAATGGTCCCTATAACCCCAAATAAAATCGGAACATTTTTTTGTTTTGATGGCCACCCCAAATGGGTTTGAAAATTTTTTTTGTTTAAAATAAAAAAAAATTTTAAAAAAGGGGTTTCTTGGGGTTATGTCAGCTTGTAAAACCCCCAAAAATTTTTTTTAAAAACAAAATTTGGAAAAAATTTTTTAATTTGGGAAAAAAGTCACCTTCAGGGGGAAAAGCCGTTTTTTCCAAAACCCGAAAACAGATTTAAAAATAAAAAAAAAACCCCATTTTTTTATTTTGGCCCCCTTTGGTTATAAACCCCAAAAAAGCCACATTATGTTGCCAATAAATAAAAACTGGAAAAAGCACTTTCAAAACCACATTAAATTTTGGGAACCGCAAACCCCTTTTTTGGGGAAAAAAAACCTTTTTAAAAAAAATTTAAAAAAACTCAGACAGAAATTTTGGGAAAAAAGAAAGGGGAAAAGATTTCCCCAAAAAACCCCCGCGTGTTTTTTTTAAAAAATTTTTAAAGCAAAAATTTAAAAAGAAAAAAAACAAATTTTGGACCCGGGGGAATCACGGCCAAAACAAAAAAATTGGGTTTTAAACAACTGTGAGGTTTATTAAACCCAAGTCGTGACTTGTTTTAACCCAAAAAAATTTTTCAAATCCACAAAAATTCAAAAGAAAAAAATAAAAAAGGCCGGGAACCCCAATTTGGTTTTTTAAATTTTAAAAACCCAAAAAACTAAATTTTTTTAAGGGGGGGCAAACCCCCGGCCCTTTAAAAAAAAAAAGAAAAAAACAAAAAGGAAATTCGGGGAACAATGTGGTGTAGGGAAAACTAAACAAAGGGTTTTTTTAAAATTTAATTTTTTGGTTTTTGAAAAAGGGGCAAAAACGTTTTAATAAAATTTTTCCCCAGGGAGATTTAAAACTTCAAAAAATTCACAAAAAAGGGAAAACAAATTTTTGGGGCTCAAACCCCAGGGTTTACCCTTTGTTTTAAACCCCCCTTTTTAAAACCCGCATTTAAGGCCAACCCCCTCCATTGGATCGGTGGGGGGAAATAAAAAGGGGGAAAAAAAAACTGTTTTGGGAAAGGTTTTTTTTTTAAAATTGAAATTTCATAAAAATCCAAAAAAAATTTGTCCAAAGTGAAAGAATTTTCCCCCGGGCAAGGGTTTTTTAAAAATTTAAAGTTATACAATGGTTTAAAAGTTTTTAAAAACCCGTTTTAAAAAAAATTAAAACCAAAAATTTTAAAAAAAAAAGTAAAACAAAGGGAAAAAATTTCATTTAAATTTTAAAAAAAACCCAAAAAACCCCAAAAAATTTTTTTTTTTAAGTTCCCAAATTTTTAGGGAACACATTTTTAACAAAAATTTTTAAAAAAATTGTAAAATACACAAACCCCTCTAAAAATAAATTTTAAAAAAAGTCAAAAAAATAAAATGTTTTTGATTGCCCGGGAAAAACCCCTAGATCAATATGAAAAATTTAAATTTTTTTAAAAAAATTTTTTTAAAACCGGGTTTTTTTTTTTTTTACCACTCTGTCAGTCTGACGTTGTGCTGATTGTCTTTGTCTGATTTACTGGACGTCTTTCTTTTCTTAAATCATCAAACACACAACATGCATTTCTCTGTGGCAGTGACAGCTAAACTCTCAGAATTCTAATGCAGTTGCGCTCACTGATATTCCTTTTTTATTTTGATGACATTTGCTGTGTCACTGAGTTGTGTTGTGTTGTTGCCATTCCCCTCCTCATCGACACAGACAGTGAAGTGGTCCTCACCACACAAGAGTTCATACGTGACACACTGGTTGTCTGCTAATACAAACTTCATGTGAGGTCCCCTCATCTCTCATTGTGTCACTGAAGCACCTTGTAGTATCACATGTCACATATTTATGTCACCCACGCGCATAGTGCAATGCATTTTGGGAGACAGCAGGTCAGCAGGCTTTAGGTCATAAAGCAGCTCTGCACAGGGAGACCACCCATCGTCTGACACTCACACATCTTCACAAGAAGTAAAATGTTAGGTTTGAATACACAATGACAGGTCTGAAACCTGAAAGTACTGCGTATGAGAAAGACTTAAGTGTTATAATGGACTCATTCAGAAGGCATTAAGACAGTTAAGAGAATGTCAGGTTTATAGCGCCCTGATGTGTACAGCAGATTTACCAACTGTCAGTCCACACATCAGTATCAGTCCATATGACATTTTCCTGTCCACTAAACAGCAGGCCAGACCATTATAGCCACCTTAATGAGAGTTTCTGTGTGTTCTGTTCATCTAGTTGCTTTGTCTCTGTCATTCCAACAGATGGTACTTCGTAAACATTTTCAGTGTTAAAATACATTGTATTTGTCATTCCAATAGATGGCGTATAACCAGTGTTGGGGAGTAACGAAATACATGTAACGGCGTTACGTAATTAAATTACAAAATAAATGTAACGGTAATACATTACAGGTACTGTATAAAAATGTGTAATTCAATTACAGTTACTTGTGTAATTTTTCAGAATTACAATTTAAGTTACATATTAAAAATGTCAGCAAAGCCTTTATGAAATATGAAATAATATTTTTTTGCCTGTTTCGCACGTTTTCATTAGGCCTATAAACATCGTCCTTTTCCATTCCCCCCCCTCCCACAGACAATAATTATTTCTGATAGGCTCTCCTATCACGTCTATAATTGCAGCGCCAGCGCCATCACCTCAGTCTGATAGCAGATGCCTGGGCATGTTGTGATCTGAGTTTCAAACTACTACTAGCAATGTCTAATAAAACTGCATTTCACAGCTGGAAATTTAGAAAACATTTCAGATATGTCGCGGAACAGGGCATAAATCTAACTGTGCAATGTAATGCTTGTTTGCCGGCTATCAAGATGTTGTCCACATCGAAAACCTCAATGTCCAACCTCAGGAAACATCTAGAGGTAAGTGCTGCTTGTAAGAGCAAACGGAAAGTTTTTTTTTAGCAATGAAGCCTTCACATTGTCACACAGTCACAGACGCCACGCCACTTTCACAGCCACACGCTTTTAATGTGCCCAAATGCAGATGTAGCCTATGGCTATTTTAGCTCCCTATTTCGGTTCACTTTAAGCTAGCTACTCTAGATAGCTAGCTAAGGAGGTTGTTGAGCCATATTACGCACTTTCCCTCCCATTTTGTCAGTTTTGATATTAGCGTGCCTGACTTGCTATATGTAATTTAAAATGTGCCTGGAATGGTAGATTTTAACAAAGACTACGCATTGTCCAAGTTTTACATGTATTGTCTTGAATGCAAGCGATCGGCTACTTCAGCATTTGTGATTGAAAAATAGACTGTAAAATGTTTTGTCTAGTAAAAAGTAACATGTTTTTTGTAAAGTGTAAACACAATAGTGGTGCACCATAGTCAATGTCTACCCCATAATTTAGTTTTAATTAATAATAACCACCATTTAATGCTACTACTACTACTACTACTACTACTACTATTCTTCTTCTTCTTCTTCTTCTTCATTATTATTATTATAGCATTAATATTAATGCTATACATAATTAATAATTGTAATAATGTTGTAATAATTCATAGCTATTAGCATCTTGAAGTCTGACCTTGAGGTGGTTATTATAGTGTCTTTATGAAAGTTCTGATGTTACTTTGTGTATTAAAAGAGGATCAAAAGTGTTTAACTATTTTAAATAAGAAATTCGGTGTGAATTATCCCATAACTCTGTTGTTTGATGTCCCCCAAGTGCTGTCAGCTGGAAAAAGAATTTAAAAAATTGATACAACATACTGTACAACATAGACTGTAATAGTCTGGCAACTAACAATAAGTGGATGTGACACAATAATTAACTTTCAGATTATTTTTTCTCTGCTTCATTGATGTAAGAGATATTGGTCCATTATTCGGTCTATGCTGCATCAAAGATTTTTTTTCTTCCTATATACAGGCAGCATTCAGTCACCTTGAACAACAGGGCTATGGACTGATTCACACTTGATTTCACCATAAAGATTATTACTGTCAGGTTTGAAATTGAAAATGGATACATACAAGCAGGCTACGGGTACAGAATACCGCGTATAACAAACATTAACACTGCTTGTAGAAATCCTGTACTAAATGGCGTATCACAGAGACACAGCAATGGGGCAGACACACTGCACTGTAAATGTTATCACTGAGCACATCCAACAGAGAGTAACTGCCAGGCGGACAGAAATCAGTGTATCCACCTTAATAAAAGGAAAGAAAAATGTCTCTGTCATTCCAACATATGGTGCTTCATAAGCATTTTTAACAATTCATCACATGTGTCTTTCCATCAGAGAGTTGTAGCAAAGGTATATCTCTGTGTCTATTATAAGACATTTGGTATGGGATTTGTAAAAGTAGTGTTAATGTTTGTGATGCACCATTTGTTGAAATGAAAAATATTGTGCAATTTCTTGCAACCTGAATTACAAAAACACATTCCAACAGATGGTGCCCAAATATGTCAAACAGAAAATAACTGCCAGATGGACAGAAACAGGTGCCTGTATCTCAAAAGCAATAATCTTCCATTAAGGAAAAGGATCAAATGCATAAACGTATGATGAGACAACATGAAAAACCCAAAGCTAAGGAAGTCTGTGGCAAAAGAAATTAAGATGTGATGCACCAGACCAGGGATGATGAATTGTCCGAGGATATGAATGTGCAGATTGTTTAGGATGTCCATGCACAGTTAATGCTCAGGAAGTATAAATCCCAGAGGAACATGAAGAGTGAAGTCATAAGAATCCCACGGCCATTACAGCAGTGCGGACCCAGGAGACTCCAACAATAACCAGAGCCAAACTACAGTGTGATGTTCAGCGTCAGGGGGTGTGAAGTCAAAGGGACAGGGGAGCCCCAAATCTTACTACAACTTTCAAGATTGCCTTAAATTGTGTAGTAGGGTGTTGTAAATAAAGGCACCATAAAATAAAAAGAGGGGGAATGACCCCGTATAATGTCCAGCGAACATAGCAAACAATAAGGATGATAAAATAATCAAAAACAAAGCATTTGACAATATACAACTGAAACATGGTGTTATTAATACAAAATATGGCTGACAGAAGTGATGTGGCAGGAGATGACATCATAATGGGTGGACAGAAGTGACGTCATCATTGGGCGAACAGAAATGATGTCGTTGTTGAGAGACCGGAAGTGACGTCGTCCTCTGGAGTCGGAAGTGGAAGTGACGTTGGGCGTCCATCTTGTGAATCTGGAAGTTTGAGTGTTGAGTAAATGGAATTATTTTTCTTCTTTTGGTCTGATGAGAAAGAGAGACGGGCGTTAGTACCATAAATCAACCCTTCATCTCGTGATGTTTCACTCACCTCAGGGCTTGGTAACTTCCTCCTAAGCACACGTGTGTGACAAGTGATTGTGGAGGAGCATTATAGTGGTAGTCGGGGCAGTCAGTGTAAATATTGTGGTTAAAGGTTTATTGAGGGGGAGCAGACTAGCAAAGGGATATACAGGAGGTGTTGTAATGACGGTAGACTTGTCTTACCTCCACTTCTGGTAACAGACAGGTCAAGGTGCAGATTCTGTGAAATTCATTTAAAAATATCAGGTACTCTAATTGTTCTTTATGTGAATATTATCCCTAAGGTGATGAATGAGTGAAATTAATCCTTCCACTCCAGCGTGTAGAATGATGTTTGAAATCGAACAGGAATGCACAGAGGAGCAGGTGCTCGATCAAACACTGCTGTAGTGGCAATTACAGTGAATAGGAATCCACAGAGACATAATTCTCTAAGGACAAATGAGGTAGCCATCGTGTTTGAGCACCCAGAATTAGTTTCCTTGATCCAAACTTGGATGCAAAGTTATATTCACTGCTATTTCCATGCAGGTATCATGTTAGGTTGGAACCTCCATGAGCTCTATGTGGAGTACAAAGAAGAACAAGGGTAGCAAATCCGAGGGTCAGGGTAACACAAACACAGTATTACTGTTAATGGCTGGGAGTAAGGGAGGATACCTTCAACCAGTTTTTGCGAGGAGGCTGAGCAACATTGTGTTGATTCTTATGTGACGACACAAGGAAATCGAATGAACTATATTGCCAAACATGCCGTCAAGCTGAAGAAGGAGTCCTATAGGACCTTTTTGTCCTGTGGTTCTCTGGAGGCAGCTGACAGGTACCAGCAGGCCAAGCAGAATGTGGCTTAGGTGGTTGTTTAGGCAAAAACTCGGGCATGGGAGGAGTTTGGAAAGTTCATGGAGAACAATTTTCAGACGGCTTCGAGGAGATTCTGGTCCACCATCCGGCGTCTCAGGAGGGGGAAGCAGTGCAGTGTCAACACTGTATATAGTAGAGATGGTGTGCTGCTGACCTCGACTCGGGACGTTGTGGGTCAGTGGGGGGAGTACTTCGAAGACCTCCTCAATCCCACTAACATGCCTTCCAATGAGGAAGCAGAGCCTGGGGACTCTGAGGTGGGGTCTCCCATCTCTGGGACTGAGGTCACCGAGGTGGTCAAAAAACTCCTTGGTGGCAGGGCCCCGGGGGTGGATGAGATACGCCTGGAGTTACTCAAGGCTCTGGATGTTGTAGGACTGTCTTCGTTGACATATCTCTGCAACATCGCATGGACATTGGGGACAGTGCCTCTAGATTGGCAGACTGGGGTGGTGGTCCCCCTCTTTAAAAAGGTGGACCGGAGGGTGTGCTCCAACTACAGAGGGATCACACTCCTCAGCATCTCTGGAAAAGTCTATTAGGGGGTTCTGGACAGGAGGGTCCGTAGGATAGTCAAACCTCAGATTCAGGAGGAACAGTGTGGTTTTCGTCCTGGTCGCGGAACAGTGGACCAGCTCTTCACCCTTAGCAGAATCCTGGAGGGTGCATGGGAGTTTGCCCAACCAGTCTACATGTGTTTTGTGGACTTGGAAAAGGCGTTCGACCGTGTCCCTCGCGGAATCCTGTGGAGGGTGCTCCGGGAGTATGGGGTACCGGATCCCCTGATAAGAACTGTTCGGTCTCTGTACAACCGGTGTCAGAGCTTGGTCCGCATTGCCGGCAGTAAGTCGAGCCCGTTTCCAGTGACAGGTGGACTCCGCCAGGGCTGCCCTTTGTCACCGATTCTGTTCATAACTTTTATGGACAGAATTTCTAGGCGCAGCCAGGGTGTTGAAGGGGTCCGGTTTGGTGGACTCAGGATTGGGTCACTGCTTTTTGCAGATGATGTTGTCCTGTTTGCTTCATCAGGCCGTGATCTTCAGCTCTCTCTGGATCACTTCACAGCCGAGTGTGAAGCGGCTAGGATGAGAATCAGCACCTCCAAATCCGAGAACATGGTCCTCAGCCGGAAAAGGGTGGAGTGCCCTCTTAGGGTTGGGGGAGGAATCCTGCCCCAAGTGGAGGAGTTCAAGTATATCGGGGTCTTGTTCACGAGTGAGGGAAGAATGGAGCGTGAGATCGACAGGCGGATCGGTGCGGCATCCGCAGTAATGCGGGCTCTGCATCGGTCTGTTGTGGTGAAATAGGAGCTGAGCCGTAAGGCAAAGCTCTCGATTTACCAGTCAATCTACGTTCCTACCCTCACTTATGGTCATGAGCTATGGGTAGTTACCGAAAGAACGAGATCACGAATGCAAGAGGCTGAAATGAGTTTCCTCCGCAGGGTGTCTGGGCTTTTCCCTTAAAGATAGGGTGAGAAGCTCAGTCATCCCGGAAGGGCTCAGAGTAGAGCCGCTGCTCCTCCACATCGAGAGGAGTCAGATGAGGTGGCTTGGGCATCTGATCAGGATGCCTCCTGGACGCCTCCCTGGTGAGGTGTTCCGGGCACGTCCAACCGGGAGGAGGCCCCAGGGAAGACCCAGGACACGCTTGAGGGACTATGTCTCCCGGCTGGCCTGAGAATGCCTTGGAAAAGCTGGAAGAAGTGGCCGGGGAGAGGGAAGTCTGGGCCTCTCTGCTTAAGCTGCTGCCCCTGCGACCCGACCCCGGATAAGCGGAAGAGGATGGATGGATGGATAGATGGATATAATGTCAAACCCAAGTATGATTGAGGATCAAAATGTGCAATGGGTAGATGGACCACCTAAATATAACATTAGCACTAGGGAGGGTTTATATACTTCCTTCAACATTCATAGAAGGTCCAAGATATACTAAAGCTATCAGGACATGATTTCATTAGTATATAGATACGGGCCACCTGACATTTTACCTACAATGATGTGTAATCTGCGGTGGCAGGAGATTACAAAGTATTTACATCCAAGTCAGAAGCCAGAGACAAGGTCCAATATCATTGTAGGAGTGTTTCTACTAAAGCTAAGAGTTTATGGATGATATCATGTGGAAGCAGATGTTACGAGTGGTTGTGACAAGAGTCTACGTTATTGAGTTTCAGAAGAGAGGTCTGCCTCACGCACACAGCCTTCTGTTTCTCAGGAGTAAAGATAATCACAAGATACGGATGTTATCAACAGGCTGCACAAGACCCTGAACAAGACCCCCACCTCCATGAGATCATAGTTTAAAATATGGTCCACAGTCCATGTGGTCAATTTAATCTGTCAGATCCATGTATGGTAGAGGGACAATGCTGAAAAAATTTCCCAAAGGAATATTAGGAGTAGACATCGGCCAATGATGACGGATAACTGAAAATTGAAGAGTTAAAATAAGTGGAAAGACAGCCACGAATAAACGGTTAGTAAATTACAACCTGGATGTGAGTCACAAGTTGCAGTATCAACATAGAGATCTGTGCTACAGTAAAGAGTGTGAAGTATGTCTTCAAATACGAATATAAGGGACATGAGTGTGTCAGCATTGTCATTGAAATCAGACAATTTGTGAAATATCAGTATATCTGCACCCCCGAGGCAGTGTGGCGGTTGTTTTGATTTGATGTCCATGAGATTTGCATATAATTATGCGGTTGAATTTAGAGTGGAAGCTGAAGTATGCACATTGGATAGGGGTAGGGGTAGAGATACCACCCTGACAGCTTGGTTTAAGCTGAATAAGGACATACTTGGAGTGAGGGATTATTTTTATTGGGAATTGCCTGAGCATTACCAGTGTGAAGATACGACATGGAGATGGACAGTAAGAAGACAGATAAATAATATATCGATATCGTCTAAGACTGCTTTTACTACTGTGACAGACGGCCGGGACCCATGCGCCTTTGGCATGGAATCTGGGGGAACAGCCATGGGCTACACACTATGTCCCCTGGAACGCTTGGTGGAAGCCCCCCTGGGTTGCATCAGGGCCACAATCCTGGAACACCAGAGTTCAGTCCTGTTGGGCTCCGTGGCCACCGCCAGGGGGATCTGCACGGCTTCCTGAGCCTGTGTGGCCTGTGATGCAGCCTGAAATAGGTCCAGGAGCACCTGGAGCACTTCTGAGGTCCTATAAGAGGAGCCTGAGTCAGGAGGAGGAGGACAAATCTGCCTGGGAGGAGTGGAGGAAGAAGAGAGTGATTTATGTGGGTGTTTGTCTTTGGTTGTTTGTTTTGGGACTATGTAGGGTCTGTGGGACACAAAACAACAGAACAAATAAATCTTCTATTTTCATTTTCACCTGCCTCCGGTGTCAGTCTGTGTCGGGTCGACGCCAACCAAGTGCTTCTGCCACACTACATATTACTATATATTGACGACCTTAGAACAATCAAATGGGTGGTCTATGGATCATTCTTGGAGGCAGAGTGAGGGGCTTTGTCAATGATGAGTACTTATGGAACAGGTCCTTGGAAGAGTCTGTAGTGTTTGGATTGAACCGCAGCTGCTTGTCTGACTTAATAAAAAATAAAAATAAAATAAAAAAAATCTAACCTTTACTAGTACCATAAATTTACACCGACCATTACAGACTCAAATCTTATTTGTTTTTACTCTATAATAGTAATAATAATAGCAGCTCACTACTCAAAAATGTAAATACTGTAAAGACCCAGAATCGAACCCACAGCCTCTCGATTAGGACACCGCGTTGTACACTAACACAATTTCTTTTTCTTCATTTATATTCTTATATAAATGTGCACTTGGTTTGTTAAAAGTGTACCTTTTGTGAAAGTCTTTATTTAATATTTGGACTTCAGTCTTTAAACACTTGTAAACAAGCTATATAGCGCCCGACCCGCACAGACTACGCAGAGGCACGTGTTCACACTCAAAGGGCTTTATTTTTGTTTCTTCAGCCGTGGGCACACGTCTTCCCCGTGTCCCACAGGCCCAACAGAGTTCAAGCACCAAAACTCACACAAACCAACCGCTTCCTGGCACCACCACTTCTCCCAGGCAACCTCCTCCTCTTCCTCCCAATTCTGGCCTCGAGTGGAGGTGGCTGGCCTGTTTTATACCCCACCCAGATTGGGGAATCACTGTCCGCCATGTAGGCTGCCACCAAGCGCCCGGGAGGTACTGAGCTGTCCGTAGTGGCTCCCCGAATATACACAGCAGGCGTCCCAGCCGGGCATGGGACCCGGCTGTCCGTCACATGGCCCTCCCTCAGATGAGGCTTGTGCGGCTCATCGGCCTGCCCCGAGGGCCGGTCTTCTCCAGGATGGGGAGTCAGCATTCCTGGTCCCGCTGCCTGTAAAAACAGAATAAACAGGTCTGGGGGTTGCCACCGCGCCACAGTTATAACACAGCCGACCCCCTCCAGTGCGGCCCCGGTACGTGCGGAAGCAGGCAGGGAACGCCTGCCCCTTCGCACCCTCCGAGGAGGGCTTGTGACGGTTCCGCCCTCTGCAGTGCAGCCCTCCTTCGCTCCAAGCCGCCAGGCATACACTGCTCTATGCGGGTTTCCAGTTTCCTCTTCCGGTTCCCCTTTTCCTTTGGGTCGCACTGGCGGTCTGAGTCCCCTATGAGAAAAGGAGGGACCCGCACCGCCTGTGTCCCTTTGGACAGCCGCAAGACCGGCGCTGGCGGTCGGGCGGTTGTTTGGCAGCCGGTTTCCACCAGCTGCCTCCCGCACGCCGTCCGCCTTTGTTGTCAGTCATCACAGCAGCCTCTCGGTGGTGGGCGGGTCCGCCTGACAGGCAGTACTAAGCAACACTGCTGCCGTCGCGCCCCGCCTTTCTCTGGCGTGCCAGCTTCACTTACCTGCGCCGCTCTGTCCTGCCGGTGGGAGGCTGGCCACCCGCGTCACACGGCCATTCAGCCAGGGCCCCGCACGGGATACCGAGCTTCTTCTCCAGCCCCTCCTTCGCCTCCAACAGGACCTGAAAAACTTGTAAAAGAGACTGTAGGGCGAGGACAATGGACTTCACCTCCCCTACAGCCCAAGAAATATTAATAATGGCGGTCTTCCTCCCAATTCTGGCCTCGAGTGGAGGTGGCTGGCCCGTTTTATACCCCACCCGGAAGAGTTCCAGGTGGCTGACCACCTGGTCCTAACACTTCACGTGAAAATTTTGTCATTAGTACTATAATGTGAATTTCCTATCATCCTACATTTACATAGATTGTTGTAGACACAGAACACACATGAAAAGCATGTATTCCAAATAACGATATATAATTTACCTTCTACAATAAAAGACCTCTCACATCTAGAAAACCAGCCTTGAGCTGCAACAGGTGGGGTGAAGGGATAGCAGGCTGCTTGTGCTGATCGACACATTTACAAAAGAAAAGACGCTGGTGAGGAGGTGAGAGAGAAATTAAGGTGGCCAGGGATTACCAGTTAAACTGTTTGCCTTCATTTGTGTCTTTGATACACCAATTAACTCAGAAGAATTGTTTGTGAAATACAGGAGAAGGTTGTGTGAGATGGTTACACGACACCATCAAGGACATGCAGATGGCTGTGCTTTGTGTGTAAAGTGAGTGTTGCTTGGCACAAAGAGAACTCTAATGCACCATGGAAAGCAATGCAGAGATTTCAAACTACCTGTTACTTGGGCGGTCATGGGATATAGAAATCCTGAGGACTATTATGATTCAGTTCATGAACTCGACCGAGCGATGGTGTTGGTGATGACTGTGAATACTCTTCAGTGGGATGCACATCAACTTTTCTTTTCTCTCTGATGTCAAGTTCTGCTCTCGGGTTTCTGCAGCTGTCATTGAACTTCCTCACTTTTCAGCCCTGTAGTTCCTCTCAGCCTTTTATTCTTATTATTTGTTCTCAGATAAATACTAAATAAGTACACATTAATTCCTTTTGATATCACAAATTGCTCAGGCTTTCTTTCAGTTTCATTTGTCAAATGACTGCAGGGTTCTTCTACAGCACAATGGCTCCTGCTGCTTCATACACAGAAAGTGTTCAGTTATCTTGTAAGACTTTTAAAAATCTAATGACACAATACAGAGGCGTGTGTTCATTCATGTGTTTTAACATTTTAATTCTTAGTAATGAATGCTTTAGTCAGGATTTGAACAGAAGTGTCTGTAAGTGATCATTAACAAAGACCTGATGCTTGATATCCGTGTGTTTAGATAAACCTCAGCTTGTTGATTTCAGACACATTAAAGTTCTTTGTGTCAAGTCGTGTCACTAATACAGACAATGCTGTGACTGTCCACTCAGATCTTAAATTTGATTCAGTTCATCATATTTCCTGATTGTGATGTCTGTTCAGGTGAAATGCTATTATATAAATACACACAGATGAAGTCATTTTGTGTTAAATTCCTTGACTTTGCTCTCTGGTGTCAGTTCTCATCTCAGGTTTCTCCAGTTTTATTTTATTTTATTTATTCCCTTGACGTCTCTTCTTCTCCCTAACCACAGGTTGACGAGCTGCGGTTTACACCGTCTGTTCCACTGATGAAGTTGCTGAAGTGTCTCCCTTTCCAGAATTCTCTTCATTGGCCTGGTTCAGTGATGTGGATGAGGAATTTGTCTTTGTAGTGTTGTTGCAACAATCAAGGAGAGAACAAAACATAAAAAGATCAAATATGGCAGAATGCTAAAATATTTGAAGACAACACCCAGGTTATCATTATTCCCAGATATAAAATGAATAGTTGTATCTTTTAATTCATTATTTTGTACTGTTATTTTGTATTTTAATTCTATGCATTTGTGAATGTAGTAACTGTGACTATGTGCTGTATAAAATATAGATTCCTTTGCTAAAAATATGTTTTTGATCATTTTGGATTTTCAAATCAGTTTTACATTTTAAAAGGAAACATATTGACTGAAATTTGTAATTAAACATTTCTTCTTAAGCACAGTATCAATGTTGTCTATTTGCATATTTTTAACAACAGTTAAGATGTTAAATGTAGAATTTAGTCAAAGTGGCCGGCGTGTTTGTAACACTAACAGTAAATAATTGTATTTTTAAATGCACAGACGTCTGCTGAGTAACAACAGAGAAGGTCAAATCTTTCTCACTTCTTCAGTTAAGATTAATTCATTTTAATTTGTCAATCCAATAATATACCATCATACTGCACAGCACAGTATATGGGGTAGAATGTTGAGTTTCTTTGTTACCATTTGTTTTTAAGAGCGTACAGTATATCATTTCTTAGTATTTCTATTTCTATTATTTGTATAATAATATTTTTAATTCATTTGGTCACATGAATCATATTTTTAAGGTGTGTGTTAAAGCAATGAAGATTTGTCGTGATTCTCTTATAATAGAAAGGTATTAAACAATTTTTGTTATATACTGTATGTTTATGTTTTCAGCAATTCATTTTATTTAGAATATATAATATTATGAAGACTTTCCATTGAAAATCAGACACCACCTAAAAGAGTTTCAATGAGGTCACAACTCAGAACACAAACGTTTTACTGTTTTTGAAGTCTGCCAGCAGCGCTCAGGGGTTCTGCATGTTCAGAATAAAACAAATGTTTTGTCATCAAGAACTGAGAGTCAGTCAGTCAGTCAGTCAGTCAGTGATTCTCCAACCCGCTATATCCTAACACAGGGTCACAGGGGTCTGCTGGAGCCAATCCCAGCCAGCACAGGGCACAATGCATGAATAAACCCCGGGCAGGGTGCCAGCCCAGCGCAGATCATCAAGAACTGCACCTCTGCAAATGGGTGACATAACAAGTGTTGCTCTGTCAGTCTGTGGCAGGAGCTGAACTGGAAACTCACCTTTTATAGTTGAACGCCTTGGCCATTAGACTGTACTAAGGGCATTTAAAGGAGATGAAGGAAGGCTTTCCATTAACAGTAGGCCGAGTAAAAATCTTTACTATGCCCAGTGCTTTGTTCCTCTCAGCGCCCAGAAAGGAAACAATCAAATTCTGGTTGTAAATTGTTTTTCTTAATAAAGAACGCACTTTTAACTGGGCTTGTTATTAGTCAGTGGTTACACAAAAGTCTTCAGGCTTCTGAAGAACCATCTGCACTGTCACAAAAAGTGAATAAAACTTAAAGAACTAAATAACGTATAAAGGAATTACCAATAAATGTTGTGAAGTTTAGATTTGTGGTGTGGACTTTCAAATAGTTAATGCAATAGTTGATTTAGCACTGCATTCTTTAAATAAATGAACAGTATGGTAAGCTGTAAAGCTAATTTTTATTTCTAAACTATAGTAATGTTGATTTTGTAATTTAATATCATTTTAGAGATCACCCAGTTCAGGAGCACAGTGTATTTGGTCTAACAGTCAGAAGTAACTGGGGTCTTTGGTCTGCTGGAAATAAACAGGAATCATCAATGTCTTCTCCTGAAAATAGTAAAAGCCGTTCTCAGAGCAAATTAATTGTAATCATCTGGAGCCATATTAGAAGAGGGTCATCGGTCCTTAGTGCTAAGTGGTGCACTTATGTCAGGGCTATTAGCTCACAGGGTACAGACATTATTCTGTCAATCGCAAGGAAACCCTTGGTGATCCACAGACAGGATGTCACCCTCAACATACGGAGTGAACATGGCAGACGATTAAAGCACAAGTGTGGAGGTTAAGGCGTAATCGTACTGCAAATCTGTTAAAGGAACGCCTTGCATTCATTGAATGGACTTACTGGTTAGGAAAGAAAAACCACAAAGGGATTCTTTCATGGCTTTAATACGATATTCAGTCAGTTTATACTTTGTAAATCAAAAATGCTTATTAACGTCAACCTGACAATAATTATTGTGTTATCCATGCATCCATTTTAGGGTTGAGGGAGACATTCCTATACTGTATTATAAAATATGGAATGTGGCCAACATACGGAAGTATTTATTGATATATCTTAACTATATTATGGACACTAGGTAGCACTGTTACCCCTTAAACCCAACAGACAGACACACAGGACACGGGGTAAAAGCACAAAGAAGTCATTTCTTTTCTTCCTTAAACATTGTCCATCCAGCACCACAGCCACAATAAACAGACAAATAAATCACAAGCACCATATTCTTCTCTCTCTACTGTTTCTCCTCCACACCTCCCAGCAAGTGTCAATAACTCTGGCTCATTTTCTAGGTTAACAGCAGTCCTTTATATAGTACTTCCATCCTTCCAATCATGTGACTTGCCAGCACTTCCAGGTTGGATAGGGAATTTAAGTTTTTCTTCAGCCCAGAAGTTCTTCTGGGCTTCTGTTCCTTGACCTTCTAGCACTTCGCCTCCCATCCTTGTCTCACAGCATCCCCAGTACCCAGCAGGGCTGTATACGCAAACTCCATGTCCCATTTTGCCCTGCGGGAATCCGGTGTACCGCTACAGTCCAAGGAAGCTGCCATCTAACATCCTGGGAGAGGCAGTGTCCCAAAGTAGCTGCTTTCCTTTCATCCTTCCACTCTTTGGGCAACCCGGGCCATCCTTCACAATGTATAATATAAAATATTGAAAAATGTAACCCAGTATGAAAAAAAAACAGTCACAGGGGATGCACAAGCCAGTGTGATTCTTCGTGCCAGTCCCAAGCCCGGATAAATGGGGAGGGTTACGTCAGGAAGGGCATCAGGTGTAAAATTTTGCCAAATCAATATGCGGACAACAATACAAATTTCAATACCAGTTGAGCCCCGGGTTAACAACAGGATGCTGGCTGAATTGGGCTATTTTTGGCTGATGAAGGAGAAGAGAAGAGAGAAGAAGAGGGGGGAGACATGTCCGGTGCCAGGAGGAGAGGAGGAAAGTAAAGAGAGTGGAACTGAGGGCAGGAACTTTGAATGTTGGCAGTATGACTGGTAAAGGGAGAGAGTTAGCTGATATGATGGAGAGAAGGAAGGTTGATATATTGAGATATAAGAGACTAAAAGGAAGGGGAGTAAGGCCAGGTGGATTGGAGGTGGATTCAAACTGTTCTATCATGGTGTGGATGGGAGGAGAAATGGAGTAGGAGTTATTCTGAAGGAACAGCATGTCAAGAGTGATTTGGAGGTGAAAAGAGTGTCAGGCAGAGTAATGATTATGAATCTGGAAATTGGAGGTGTGATGATGAATGTTGTTAGTGCATATGCCTCGCAAGTTGGGTGTGCAATGGATGAGAAAGACGATTACTGGAGTGAGTTGGATGGAGTGATGAACAGTGTACCCAAGGGACAGAAAGTGGTGATTGGAGTGGATTTCAATGGACATGTTGGTGAAGGGAACAGAGGAAATGAGGAGGTGATGGGTAGGTATGGTGTGAAGGAGAGGAATGAAGAAGGTCAGAGGATAGTGGATTTGGCAAAAAGGATGGACATGGCTGTGGTGAATACGTATTTTAACAAGAGGGTGACGTACAAGAGTGGAGGAAGATGCACACAGACATCCTATGCAGAAGAGTTGATCAGAAGGAGGTTGAAGACTGCAAAGTGGTGGCAGGGGAAAGTGTAGTTAAGTAGCATAGGATGGTGGTCTGTAGGATGATGTTGGAGATCAAGAAGAGGAAGAGAGTGAGGGCAGAGCCAAGGATCAAATGGTGGAAGTGTGACGATGTGGGTTCTGGCTCCACACTCCCATTGCTATACAGGAACCCTTGAACCCCAACACCGTCAATAATGCTACCGAGTGAGCTATTCAGTGGAGGCAATAAACATCTGAGTAAGGGGATGGTTGAAAAAAGTGCAACAGTGCTTTCATTTAAAATCCAACAAAACAGTGTTCAATAAGTAAAGCGCTGTGCTTCAGTTCTTCAATAAATAAACAATCCATAAAATGAAAACGTGGAGGTAAAAACAACAATAAGAAAAAAACAATCCTTTAAAACGAAAGGTTAAAACTATCAGGAAGCAGTCTATAAAAACAAATGACAAACCCGGTGCTTTCATTTAAAACTAGCGTCTCTCCTGCTTAACCCATCAGGGCCCCGCAACAAGGGAGACGCGCACTCTGCAGCTGACCTTCTTCCTACACCTGCTACTGCTGTCAGTTGCCTCACCGATCCTTGGCTCCGGTCGGCTCCTCCGGACAGCAACTTGGGAATCCCTTAACGGCCAAGGCTCTCACGTTAGGGACACCACATCCCAAGTCCCAACTCCCGCTAACTCACGCAGAGAGTCCTGCGCCTTCCTGGTCACTCCCGCCCTACGAAAACAAACTTCTGCGGGCGTGACCACAACCACTTCTCCCAGGTGTCAGCCAAACACCCAGGCGACCTTCAGCTGCCTGCGAGCATTCGTTCACTTCCTCCTGCACCGATTTGCTCGCGCTCTCTCTTCTCCTCACTACTTCCTGCTTCCAACCTCCGTTTCCTTCTCTCATTTCCTCTCTTCCCAACCGAATCGCGCTTCTTTTAAATTTCGAGGGGCCATGACAGCTGTAATGTATCACGTATGTGGGCAGTTCCTCACCTGTGCACTCAGTGGGAAACGCCCACACCCCCGAGCGTCCCGAGGCTCGCCATGGCCCAACGCCCCCTCGCTAAGCTGCCGCGAGAGCGGGGATTATTTATTTAAAAATGAATGGCCTTCGCTCAGTGAGCTGTGGACCTGCTATATCACAGGAAGTTGAAAAAGGAAGACTGCAAGGTTGAGATTAGAGACAGACACTGGGGGGCAGTGAAGAGTTACCTGACAGTTGGGCAAGTACAGCAGATGTAGTAAGGGTGACAGCAAGAAGGGTGCTTGGCATGACATCTGGACAGAGGAAGGAGGAAAAGGAAACCTGGTGGTATGAGGAAATAGAGGAGAGTATACAGAGGAAGAGGATGGCAAAGAAGAAATGGGATAGTCAGAGAGATGCAGAAAGTAGACAAGAGTACAAGGAGATAAGGCACAAGGTGAAGGGAGAGATGGCAACGACTAAAGAAAAAGGCGTATGATGAGTTGTATGAGAGACTGGACACAAAGGAGGGAGAAAAGGACCTGTGGGCTACAGAGAGGGACCGAGCTGGGAAAGATGAGCAGCAGGTTAGGGTGATAAAGGATAAAGATGGAAACGTACTCACAAGCGACGAGAGTGTTTTGAGCAGACGGAAAGAGTACTTTGAGAGGCTGATGAATGAAGAGAACCAGAGAGAGAAGAGGTTGGATGATGAGGAGATAGAAAATCAGGAAGTGGAACAGATTAGCAAGCAGGAAATAAGGACAGCTATAAAGAGGATGAAAAATGGAAAGGCCATTGGTCCAGATGACATACCTGTGGAAGCATGGAAGTGTTTAGGAGAGATGGCAGTGGCGTTTTAACCAGATTAATGGAATCATGGAAAGTGAGAGGATGCCTGAGGAGTGGAGAAGAAGTGTACTGGTGCTGATATTTAAGAATAATGGGGATGTGCACGACTGCAGTAACTACAGGGGGATAAAACTGATGAGCCACAACATGAAGTTATGGGAAAGAGTAGCGGAAGCTCAGTTAAGAATTGAGGTGATGATCATTGACCAGCAGTGTGGTTTCATGCCAAGAAAGAGCACCACAGATGCAATGTTTGCTCTGAGCATGTTGATGGAGAAGTTAGCGAAAGCCAGAAGGAGTTGCATTGCGTCTTTGTGGACTTGGAGAAAGCAAATGACAGGGTGACTGAGAGGAGCTGAGGTATTGTATGAGGAAGTCAAGAGTGGCAGAGAAGTATGTAAGAGATTGTACAGGATATGTACGAGGGAAGTGTGACTGTGGTGAGGTCTGCGGTAGGAGTGACGGATACATTCAACGTGGAGGTGGGATTACATCAGGGATCGGCTCTGAGCCTTTTCTTATTTGCAATGGTGATGGACAGGTTGACGGACGAAATTAGACAGAAGTCCCCGTGGACTGTGATGTTTGCTGATGACATTGTGATCTGTAGCGATAGTAGGGAGCAGGTTGAGCAGACCTTGGAGAGGTGGAGATATGCTCTAGAGAGGAGAGGAATGAAGGTCAGTAGGACCACCAAGACAGAATACATATATGTAAATGAGAGGGAGGTCAGTGGAGTGGTGAGGATGGAGGGAGTAGAGTTTGTGAAGGTGGATGAGTTTAAATACCTGGGATCATCAGTACAGAATAATGGGATTGTGGAAAAGAGGTGAAGAAGAGAGTGCAGGCAGGGTGGAGTGGGTGGAGAAGAGTGTCAGGAGTGATTTGTGACAGACGAGTATCAGCAAGAATGAAAGGGAAGATCTACAGGAAGGTAGTGAGACCAGCTTTGTTATATGGACTGGAGATGGTGACACTGACCAGAAAGCAGGACACAGAGCTGGAGGTGGCAGAGTTAAAGATGTTAAGATTTGCACCTGGTGTGATGAGGACAGATAGGAGTAGAAATGAGGACATTAGAGGGTCAGCTCAAGTTGGACGGCCTTGAGACAAAGTCAGAGAGGTGAGATTGCGTTGGTTTGGACATGTGCAGAAGAGAGATGCTGAGTATATTGGGAGAAGGATACTAAGGATAGAGCTGCCAGGGAAGGAAGAGGAAGGCCTAAGCGAAGATTTATGGATGTGGTGAGAGAGGACATGCAGGTGATGGGTGTAACAGAACAAGATTCAGAGGGCAGAAAGATATGGAAGTAGATGATCCGCTGTGGCAACCCCTAACGGGAGCAGCCTTTGCAGTCTTTGCTATGCTGTCTTCTCCCATGCCAACATGCCAATAGCTCAATTATAAATTTATTGTATTGAAATCCATTGCTCCTTGTAAGGACTGTACACTTTCATGCACCAGAAACATAGTATTGGCGTCAGTTGTAGGTTTTGCATTCAGTCCACAGTAGTAGACACAAAAGTAAACATTTCCATCAGACTTATACACCCAAATCACTGCAGATGCCCAGGCTGAGATAGAAGGCTCAGGAATACCATCTTGTAAAATACAATCAACCCACTCTTTGATGACCTTTCTCTTCTTTGGAAAAACCCTGTAAGCTCTATGATGGACACAAACTTTGTTGATGGTGTTTATGTGATGGCAAATAACATCCATATGACCAAATCTGTCTGTCTGTGCCTTAGACCATCTTCATAAAACATGCTGTACCTCAAAGGGCTGAAAACAAATATTATCTCCTACTGGACTAATATCCTCAACATGTATACCAAAGATTCCTTTAATTTCTGCCACAGTAATGTATCATGTCCTGTTTCCTCAAACACAGATCCTGGGGTAAAAGATGATATCATTTGCCCAAGTGGAATACAGGTCAGGATTTTGGCACCAGAGATTAATTTTAGATTAAATAAAACAAACTATATTAACCCCAAAGAGAAATTCACATGCATACACCAGTAGAAACATAAAAATCAGATATAAATGTATATGACAGATCAGAGGGACTGGAGCTGGTGTGGCCGACTTCCATTGGCTCAGTCCCGAAGTGATGTCAGGTGATCCAGGTGAAATCCCCGGGATGGTCTACAGGCAAGGGAGAAAAGAGTCAGTGCACTCTGCCACACCCCGCATGCCTCGAACTGCCTTCACTCAAGCCCTTTAGCTGCCTCCCATGCGCGTGTGTGACAAGGCCCCCTTAGCCCAGACCCGGCGGGTCGGGCGACCTAACCGAGAGGTCGTGAACCCGAGAAAGAGCATCAGCGTTGGCGTGGAGCGCCCGGCGATGAACAGCGAAAACTTGTACGGCTGCAGGTCAAGAAACCACCGGGTGACCCGCGGATTCGACTCCTTGTGGAGGGCCATCCACTGTAGGGGTGCATGGTCCGTGACAAGGGTGAATTCCGCCCAACAGGTAGTACCTCAGCTGAGTAATCGCCCATTTAATCGCCAGAGCCTCCCTCTCCACCGCAGCATACCTGGTCTCCCGGTCCAACAGTTTCCGGCTCAGGAACATGATGGGGTGCTCCACACCATCGACGCTTTGGCTCAGCACGGCGCCCAGGCCTGTGTCCGAAGCGTCCGTCTGGAGGATGAAAGGCAAAGAAAAGTTAGGTGCCATCAAAACAGGTGTGGGCGTAAGGGCCTGCTTTAAGTCACCAAATGCAGCGCCTGTTTTTCAGTCCATACCACAATGTTCGGGCCCTCTTCTTTGTTAAATCAGTCAAGGCGCTCTCTCCGAAAACCGGGTACAAACCGGCGGTAGTACCCGCTAACCGAAAGGCTTGGACCTGCCGCTTGGTTCATGGACGGGCCATTTCAGAATGGCATCAATTTTGGAGCACTGTGGCCTTACGGTACCCGACCCACCAGGTAGCCTAAATATTTGGCTCGCTTAATCCAAGAAGCATTTCTGGGATTAATCCGAGCCCGCCTCACCAAGTGTCCGTAATACCGCTTGGACATGCTGTAGGTGTTCCTTCCATGTGCTGGAATAGATGACCACGTCATCCAGGTAGGCAGCACTGTATGAGTTATGAGGCCGAAGCACTTTGTCCACCAGGCGCTGAAAGGTTGCTGGAGCCCGTGTAACCCAAATGGAAGGACACGATACTGCCAGTGTCCGCTAGGGGTACTAAACGCGTTTTTCCTTCGGAGTCCGTTAAAGGAACCTGCCAGTACCCTTTGTCATGTCAAGTGTGGTCAGGTATTGAGCCTGTCCAAGCCTCTCGAGG
>NW_024378871.1:0-31558 GCF_016835505.1 Polypterus senegalus
CAGTGTAGGAACTGCAAAGATTGGGAATAAAATTGATGCTCTGCAGCCCCATATGCTGATATACTGAACCACTTTTAACCTGTGGAAAGACTTTCTTACTTAGATCCTCTACTTACAGTCCTTCTTTCTCTCTGTCTCTTGAAACCTTCCCATGCTGGCCTCTCCTTTCACCAGTTAGTTCCTTAGTCGAATTTCAATAAGTAAGTATTTCTGGGACAGTATAAACAACCTCAGCATTATATTTAGCTCAAGTGCCAAAACCATATGTGAGTCAGGTTCAGGGGTAACTACACAGACAGATCATATTGGTTTCAACCCTTTGCCTGACAAGCCAATCCCCTCTAAGCTCCAGGCATTTTAAATTTATAGTGGTCTCTGTTTCCAAATGTTGACATGGAGTTGTTTCACAGTCTGTGGTAAGGGTTTCTCTCTGTTCCCTTTTAAAAGAAAAAAAAAAAATGTTCATGGCATGCTGTCTGATGTACAAAGCCTTGCCAAGCTTATCACACACTGGCACAAAGACCTTCCTCTGTTTCTGTTCAGGGTCCCTCTTTTTTTCCTCGGGCCCGTTGAAACACCCCTGTCCAGTACCTTTCAAACCCTTTGAGACTTAAGCAACTCTACACAGTATTTTAGAAGCCTTCCCACTACTTTTTGAATATTGGTTTATTGCCTTATAAAATCTGTAGGCTTTTCTCCTGTGTTTTTTTTTAGTCATACTATACACAAAGACATAAGGACAATTCTGAGAAATCATAAAGTATCAAACTAGACAATAACAATCGGGACACTAATATGTTGCTGCAGTTTTGAGTCCAATTTTTAAATACTTTTATGTTTTTTTTTTTTTTGCAATCCAAAGTCTTAGTCTCTTTTCTTTACCAGAAGTTCTTTCTATGTCTCCTTCCATCTCCATATTACCACAGAGGAGAAATATATATTTTTATTAAAGAAAGTGTGAGGCATTCTAAGGACAGAATTTTTAAAACAGTTAATTTGATGGTTACATTTTTCTGTATGTTTATAGCACTTTCTAACCCTTACTGTTTAAAGATTAATTTCACTGTTACTTTAATGCTGTAAACTGTCCCTTTAATTTGTAATACCACTGTTAATATGTCTTTTGCTACCTTGGCTTTGCAATGACTGAAAAAGGCCAGCGGATATTGTTTGTAGAGAACAAGCCATTATTACACTACTTAGGCAAAGATTGACAAAAAAGAATTTTATTAATAGAAGCAGAATAACAGTTTTCTATGATCTCCTCAAATCACAATACAATGTTTTTGTTACATTTTTCCTAATAATTTGTTTCGTAAAATAGTAACATGTCTCCAATTTCAGGTGCAGTTATTTTCTTCAATATTTTAAAAGTACATACAAACATACAAGTTAAAGTTTCATTTCTGCAGTCCAACTTCTATTATAGCATGATTGATTTTTTAAATTTTATATGCCTGCAAAGTAGGGGAACTGGACCCTAAGCCAAAGCCTTAAGTAGATGAATCATTTCTATATAAAGAAACATCAATTATAACTTTTACATTCATTCATCATATACTTGTGTTCTATCAAATATTTAATAGGGAAAACATCTTCCATCATCCTCCACCTAGAGTGTTCTTTTAATACCAAAAATATTTTTACATGATATATTTATTGTTTTTAATAGATGGTAAAGTTAATCTTTCATTTTTTCCCAAATTACATATAACATTTATTATTATTTTTCCATAGAACAAACTGTATCATGAGAGTATTATATTGTAAAACTTGCATGGCAGTATGTATTGCTTGTGAGTTAAATGTATTGCCTCATGTTTAGTATGGACATTGGGGGAAAGGAAGCAAAAACTATACAAGCCAAATTAATTAGAGATATCTCAAAATGAATTTTGGGTATCTTAAAAAGTAATTTACTTTTAGATATCGAACTCGAGATATTTAAAATACTTTTACATTTTAAGATATCTGCATACTTTGAGATATCTCAATGATTCAAGATATCTCAAATACAGTTTTAGATATCTCAAAATAAGTGTCTGCATTTCAAGATATCTCAAATGAATTTTCAGATATCTTAAATTGATCTTTCATGCATTTTAAGATATCTTAAATGCATTTCAAGATATCCAAAATCATTTCCTGTAAAATTCCTATTATTTCAATGGGACTACTTGTTTATTATAAGATATCTTAAATTTTTTGAGATATCTTGAAATGTGCGAAGTCATTTTTAAAATATCTTGAAATGTATTTGGAATCTAATGGACAGGAAGTGTTTTAAGATATCTGGGAAAAGTATTTCAGATATTAAATTTTATTGAATATCTGAAAATGCTATTGAGATATTTGAAATAATTGAGTGTCCTTTTAAAGATATCTTAAAATGCATTTTAGATATCTTGTATTTGAGATATCTTGAAATAATTGTTAGATATCTGAAATGGAGCAGAGACCCATCTTAAAGATATCATGAAATTAATTTTAGATATCTAAAAATGTATTCAGTATCTGAAAAAAATGAATTTCGATATTTTGAATCTTTTAAGATATTAAATTATATTTCAAGATATCTCAAAATAACTTCCTTCTCTTTTTAAAAGATATCCCAAATTCATTTTGAGATATCTGAAATGCTTTCAGATATCTTAAAATGATTCCGCACATTTCAAGATATCTCAAATCATTTCAAGATATTTTAAATAATTTCGGGTATTTCAAGATATCTCAAATTCATTATGAGATATCTAAATAGACAGGAAGTCCCATTGAAAGAATAGGAAATGTTACAGGGGGATTTTGAGATATTCAAAATGTATTTGAGATATCTTGAAATGCACGGGGTTTTTTTTTAAGATATCCAAATATATTTGCAATATCTCAAAATGCACAGGACTATTTCAAGATATCTAATTGCATTAAGATATCTTAAATGCATTTCAGATATTTCAAATTTTAAGCATATCATTTCAAGATATCTTGAAATCATTTAAGATATCATAAAATGCTTTTGATATTTTTAAAATAGATGCATTTTAGATATCGTAGTCAATTTGAATATCTAAAATGATTTCAGATATCTTAAAATCCATTTAGATATTCTAAATTTAAAATTCCGTAAAAAAACTTACTTTGCCCTTTTGGTGATATTATTAAATGAATTCTGAAACAAATAGGTAGATAGATAATAGATAGATAGATAGATAGATATTATAAAATAAGATCATTTTATCAGTCATTCCCCCTCAAGAAGATGCCCACTGGTGATCCAGATGTCTGTCCTGGATGGTTCTGTGTCATTTAAGCCTAATTTGACAGTGGCCTCGAAGGATCTACTTTTCCTGCAAATGGCTTTAACAGTTTTGATTTCTTTTCTCTCTTTATTTCTCTTTCATTAAACTGATATTCAAACATATTATGAAATATAAACTTAAAATAAAAATACAGATTTCACTAAAACGGTTAAAATATAATACCGTATGTTAAAAATAATTTCCTTTTTAACTTTTAATAGAAATCATAACTCATGTTTAAAACCCTACAAACAGAACTTATATTAGCTGTCAAATAATCAGAACGTCAGACAATGCATGGTAAACTGGTGTAAGAAAGAAAGATAGACTTTTGGAAAAATATTTCATATGAGCACTTACCTTTAGATTCCTTCTCTCTCTCTCTTCATGTGAAGTCTTGCAATGCTATTTTCCAGTTTATAAGACTGATATTGTTTTTCAACTGGATTGTGGACAATGAGGATTATGGGAGGTAAAGTCGTTCCTTTGGCAGTGACATTTTCAGTTCTAAAAATGACAGAAAGACATGTAAGACTTCTGGTGAAGTCTCACCACCTTTCCTTTGCCCGGAACTAATTCCACATATGAGAAAAGTTAGGGTTTTACAGTCCTAACATAAATGTAAAAACACAGAATCTGTAATGCCAATTGGTATTTACTTTATCTGTTCTTGAAACATTTAATTTCAAACTCCATCCATTTCTCACTATCTTATTCCAAAAGAGATTCTGGTGGTAGTTATCCACCCCTTAATTATATGTCCTAAAACACAATTTCCAATTTTTGTACATATTTTGCCCTTTCTGCACAATGTAGTAGAAATGATTTAAACTAATTCAAGTACAGCTTCTCAGCTACCTTAGGGGATTTGCGCACATTCATAATGAGAATCAACAAGACAGTTTAGGGCAGTCAAACAAAATGAAAAGAATAAATTAGTAGCAAGGGATGCACAGATGTACTGAGGTTTTTTTTTTTTAGTAAAAATTTGTACTAGCCATTTTATTTATTTGTTATCTTTTAACTAGTCGCTTTTATTGTTTCATTATATTGGCATATAATATAAACAGTCTTATGAGATCATAATATTTAATATGTATTTTTTTGAAAATTTCTCCCATTATCTTATAATCAATCAACAATATTTATTGTGTAGATTTTAAATAATAGTGTAGATAGTGTATTTATTAAGACTAATACCAAAAAAAAGTGTAATTGTGCAAATAAATTATTCTGTTTATTGGGACAGCATGATTGATGCTCTGTAACTGTTTTCTGATCCAAAAATGACAAACCAAGCACTGGTTTAAAAGAACAGTTGAGTGCTTCCTATGTTAATATTAGAAAATGTTCTTAAATGGTTGAACCAGGGTCTAAAAGACTGTGGTCCGCTGTCTTGCATAATGTATTAAGAGGATGAAATACACTCGTTTGGCAAACACTTTCATTAGATTCATGGGTAATCCTAGTACAGTTTTCATCCATATATTAGTGCTCTGCATTAGGTGCCAAGATAGGTAAGACAAGCATTAAAATAATTATGTTTTGTTTAATCAGACATTTTGAAGGAAAAAAGTACAAGTAATAAATCAGAAATGCTCACAGTGTTATACCAATATAAATAAGCTTATCCCCAAATTAAAGTAAAATGCATTATTTTCCTAGCTTTAATGGTATAACACCTAAGAGCACTTTTTATCATTTTATGAATGATGTCAAAGTATTTAAATTTAGGACATGCTTTGGCATAAGAATGTCAGTCTCTTCACATTTTTAGAAAATGTTTGCACGCACTTGACTCTGTACATTATGTATTTTAAAAATGCTTAGTTCTTTATTTTCACATTAAAGTATCACTGCAGGTAGTTGGTTTTTTTACAGTATAATCATATTTATTCATTGTAATGATTTGTGCATTGGGTAGATAAAGAAAAGCGAATCAAAAGAGTAACAGCTTTATGGCATTTAAGGGTTTTTCTCATTAACGTATGACAGCATGTTATTTCATGACCTCTTGCTTTGAATTAATTATTCTTTTCAAATGATAGTCTGAAGTCTGAAAATAAAGAAATAAAACTGTAATTTAATTTTATATACTATACAAACAAGCCAACTATTTAATATAAGACCTTTCAATACTGAATGCAGTCCCAAAGCACTTTTTCAAGTATAAATGCATTATGACCCTCTTCATAAGCATTTTGCCACACGAGCTCAGGGTCACTTAGCATTTTGGGAAATAAAAAAGTAACTTTGTATTTATAGACCAGTCCTGTTCATATTTTTCCAATTTGTTTTTAACAAAATGTTTTCCATCCATCCATTATCCCAACCCGCTTTATCCTAAAAAAAGGGTTACAGGGGTCTGCTGGAGCCAATCCCAGCCAACACAGGGCACAAGGCAGAAACAAACCCCAGGCAGGGTGCCAGCCCCCCGCAGGGCACACACACACACACACCCTGCAACACTAGGTATAATTCAGGATGCCAATGCACCTAACCTGCTGTCTTTGGACTGTGAGAGGAAACCCACGAGACATGGGAGAACATGAAAATCCACACAGGAGGACCGGAAGCGACCCTGGGTCTCCTAACTGTGAGGTGAGTACCGCCCAAAAATTTTTTAAAATTTCTTTTTTTTTTTTTAAAATTTCCTCACAGTCCTAGGCTGCAGTGGCTGGGGGTTTTCCCTTATTTTCCTAATTAGAAATTCTTGCTGATAAAAAACTTAAAACAGATGCCTTTTAGTGCTTTCATTCAAAAAGACAAATTTTACTTGCATTGTAGACGAGGGCCTCAGTTAAGTCCTGAGGTCCACAGGGGTGCAGCCACCATCCAATTCACAATTAGAACCATTTATTTACTAAATGCAAAACACTTTGGGTTAATTTTTTTTATCCTGCCTGTGAAAGAACCCAAATTGTATTTTTAAACTGATTTATGAATTTTTTCTGTTTTTTAACAAAACATTATTAATAATGAAATGCAGAACCAATAAACCAGCCTAGGTGCCAAACTTCTGTCAAAAGTTCTTGAAAAAAAAAAGGTTACAAATAAAAAACAGGGGGAATTGGAAGGGCCAAAGTTTAAATCTTTCGGGCCCCCAAAAAAACATGGATAATGTTCTAAAAAAACTTAATTGAATTACAATTTCTTGGATGAATGAAAGCACTAACAATAACTAGTTAAATACGTTTTTTTATACAAGGGTTGTCTTCAATTGGGGAAAAAAGTTGGGAAAAAATCGGGGAAATACAGCCCCCCATTACGGATAAAACCCCCGGTTTAAAGATCATTGTTGGATGGGTAAAAGCACAGTAAAAAAATATTGCAGTTGCTAATCACAGTGTAACATGTGAAACCTGATTGATATTATTTTCATTGCTGGCATGAGGATAACCCTTCAAAACTCCCCTTGCTTGTCCTGGAGCAGATTTAAAAAACTTGATCCAAAGAAAGAGACCAAATGTGCAATAACTTTAAAGAAAAATCAGTTTAAAAAAGAAAACTTGACGGGAGAATTGGGGATTTATGGCAACCTGACCCATTTTTGGGGGGGGTTTTTTTTATTGTCTTCTTGGGGAAGGGGGGGGCTTAAAAAACATTTGGAAAGCATGAGGATTCCTTTGTGGATTTTGG
This sequence comes from Polypterus senegalus, assembly GCF_016835505.1. Lineage (NCBI taxonomy): Eukaryota > Metazoa > Chordata > Cladistia > Polypteriformes > Polypteridae > Polypterus > Polypterus senegalus. The sequence goes on from NW_024378871.1 coordinate 6,936, forward strand.
CAAACAAGAAATAAATTGTATTGTACTATGCAACTTTTTGGAGAAAGTGGGGAAAAGACAAATCCCGATAAACCCGAATGGCGGGGAAAAAGTATAGTAATTTATATGAAGCCATTTGTGTGTTGGCGTGACAAACATTAAACCTCAAAATCTGAATATGAAACGATAAAACTATTATATTTGTTTTTATATTTGCAAAAGAGCGTTTTTTTCATCAGTTAATACCCTGTCATTCCCCCCGGGTTGAGGTCAATCAGACCCTTATTGTCTTTTATCAAAAGTAAAACAGGTGTGGTCCCCTGATTGGGAAAAACTATACATCTCAGTTTTTAGCTCATTTATGCCCAATAGTTTGCACCACGGCTTGTTTGCGCTTTAAGAATATGCAAAAGGTCATATATGAAGAAAAAGAACTTTTAGAGAGCAAATGATTTTTTGCCCATAATGGTGACTGGTTTTGAGCTGATTTAGGTTTCAGAACCACTTTTTTGGGAACTTTTTCTGAATTCCCTTCAGCATTAGAGAGACAGACTGACAAATTGTGTTGATGCATATTCACTTGTTTACCGGGTTATGGAGACCCATAGGACTCCCTGTTAATATGGAATCAGGTGTACCCATTCCTAGTCACTACCCATTTACTCACTGAATATATTGCACTATTGTGGTCATTTTAATCTAAGGCATACAGTCGTGTTTTACTTGATTACCCTGCAGTTTCTTCTGACATCTGTATGCTCTAGTGTAATGCCACAATAAGGTATCTCTGTTTGAGATGCCATTCACAGATCACTTTTTTCCCCCTGTTACAGCAGCCTCTGCCTAGAAATCATTCCATTTTTATTCCAGGCATGGTGGAACTGGTAGAGCTCGCCACATTCACTGTTGGCCCACCAGGGTGTGCACCAATCCCCCCAAACCCGACACAAACAGATGGGGGATACAAGTTGCACAACACACAAGGGCTTTTATTTCAGAGGAAACGCCCAAATCGTTCCCACCAGTTACACCAAGCAAGTACTATAATCACCGTTCCAAGCATTATATAATGCAGACACTTTCTTTTCGTTCTGCTTGTTCCTTCCATCTACTACTCCTCAGAAAGCTTTTCTCTCTCTCCCCGACCTGGATCCCGAAATGAAGGCAGCGTGCTCCCTTTTATGCTGTTCTTCCAGTGGTCCTGCTGCCCAGAAGAACCTCTGGGTGAGACATAAGCCCAAAAGAGCAGGGCTCTCCAAATCTCACAGCACCCCTGGCAACGCCCCGAACCCGACTTGGGTGGACAAATACCAATTCCCCTAGAGCCCTGTGAGAAACCAACCAAAGAGGGCTGCCAAAAAAGGGTTGGGAGAGATAATGCCCTTGATAAACCATCTCCCCGTCCTTCCATTAAAGGGGGCATCCCAGGTCCCAGGTGGCCGTCCCCCACAACGTCATTAGTAACATGTTGCTGTTCAACACCAGCGCTGAGGCCACCAAATAAAAAGTGCTTTGCATGCCTCTACTTAGATGCAAGAAGTTCTATGTCCCACTCTTCAAAATTTTTGTTTTTAACCTCTCTTTTTTTGTTCCCATTGTCTCTTCTTACAGGTAAATCTGTTCATTAAATACAGTAAGTATATATATATTGTATATGTATATATATTGTTATGTCAGGGTTGCAAAAATTTGCAGGGGTTTACGTTTCACATTTACAAGATGTTTGTGATTTATAAATAGTAAATTACATACAATTATATGTGTGTTTTTTGACTTATATTTTCATGGCCGAATCCATGCAAAGTTTTGCAAATGAGACCCCTAGTCTATATAGGTGACATTCATTTTGATTATTCTTGAATTATCAGTGGCCCTTTTCTAAAATATCCAATCAAGAAACATTTTTGTTGGTCTTCCTTTCATCTGCTTTTTCCCTTTCCATCTCCTCCATTCTGAATGCTCTAATCTTTTTTGTCCTTCTTTACTCAGTGTCCATGTTTCTGATCCATACAACACTAAACTCCATATCAGGGTCTTTCATTGTTTTTGATCATGTTTAAATGTCTTAGAATATGTTCTGTAACATGAAAACTGTTAATAGCTTATCATATGATAGTCAAAAATGTTATCTTCTCTTCGCTCCAATATTACTGGGTGCCTCCTGTTATGTTTAGTAACTCAGCTTGCTTTTTGAAAATAACATAAGATGAATTCCCCAAACCTAAGTAATTCAGCTTAATGAAAGGCTACCAAAAATGTAGAGCAGGGCAACAAACTCCAGTTACAGGGCTCAGAGAAACCCAAGAAAAACATTCCTAAGATTTCCCCAGTCATAAGGAAAGGAATGATAGTTTGCTCTTCACCCCTGGGCAATAGTACATTTTATTGCTTTAGGGACTAATGTTCATGGAAATAAAACAAAGGTTTACTGTAAGCTTTGTAAGTATACCCAAAATTGTTTTTTTTTTTGTTTAAACCAGCAACTAGGATAAAAAAATGATTCAATTACTGCACATAATGTCAATTTTTAAAGTCTGTGTGTGCTTTAAACACTTTGATCAATACAATTTTTGTGCTCCCATCAACTGGTGCTGATTAACTTAAGTAGTATTAAATTTAGTATTTGCATGTAAAAACTGCATTAAGTTGAAGATCCACTGACAACCTCGTGCTATTGGCTTGTTCTTTTGAGAAATTTTGCAAAATTATATTAGAATATTATGCATTACAAATAATTAGAAAATGCTTGGTGTGATTTGTGATACCCCGTCCAATTTTTTTTTACTTAGGTTAATATTCAGTAGATGCAGTGACATCAGACTGCATGTGGAAAATGCATAATACCTTACTGTAAACACCACAGAGAAATGTGCCTGCAGGAAAATTTTTGTGCTCCAAGGTTGATCTTTGATGGCTCATGAGATGTAAAAAAGATTTTCATTTAATTTTTCATTTAAAATCAACAGTGAAAAGATGTTTCTCCCAAAATTCTTTTAGGAAAAATAGACAAAAAGGGAGGCCCGAGAAGTAAAAAGAAGCCAAAATTGAGAATTTCATTTGAAAGGCATATTATATTTTGAGATCTTTTGTCAAGACTACATATCAGTATATCTGCATATAAGTCTGGTGTTGAAACCTGAAAAATCGATCATAGAATCAGACCTCAACTTGTACACCGTTTAAAAGTACAACACTTAGTTTGTTTTGTTTTGGTTTTTTTTATATCTTCCTGCTTCCTCCAGTCTCGCACCACTTTCTCAGACACATCAAAATTTGTTGCAGCAGTGCAGTTACCAATTTCTTTTGCTATTTCAGTGACGTTTAATTTAAAACCAGCTTATATTCTCTTCTGATCAAACGCTCCATTAGATAAGGGATGCTCTTAGATGAAGGTGTATGAGGGTAATATACACAGAAAACAAAACAGTGCAAAAATTTGGGTTTCCCAGAATAGTTCAGGTATTACCATGTGTTACTAAGGCACAATACATAGAAAAAAAGGCAGTGTGCTCCGTGGTTACTCTCTCAGATGACGTTAGCATATCATTAATATCTTGCACCAATAGCATGAGTTTTCCACATTAGAAAATGCAAAATTGCGTAAAAATCGCCCCGGCTTATATTGGAGAACTTACAGTATATACTGTATATATTTTCAGTTTTTTATTGGGCTGATGTCTTTGTCTAAGGTGAGCTATTTGAGATCGATGGGTTACATTTCTTTGCCAGCTGGGCACAGACAGGTGAAGTGACTTGCTTTTATTTAGGTTGGATTTGAACACACAATCTCAGGGTTAAGTCCAAAGTCATAACCACTATGTCACACTGCAAAGCCTTTCCTCCCAGAATGACTAGGATCTAATTGGAGCACAGCAAATAAATTAGAACGACTAATATTATTAATCTGAAGCAAGGCTACAATTTTGTAAGCACAGTAGTGTTTTATTACCAAGCAACTGTCCATATATTCACCATATTACTGAGACACAACTGAGTCCATTGTGTAATTTTGTGAGATATCTGTTGAAACAACAAGAGGGTGTTTGGTGAGGATGAAAATCTGAGAAGCAGAAAACAAAGAAAATATCTCCATTTTATTTCTTTCTGATCGCATTGTATAGGGGAAACCCAAATATATTAAAAGATCGATCTCTGTTGTGACTTTTCATTTCTATGGATGTGTACTAGTTATTCAGGTGGTGCCTGCATAGCATTGGTCTCATTGGTGAATTTTTGACCCTTTTTTGGGAGATAAACTAAAACCTGACTACATTTAATGATAAAGTAAATGAAACTGACAAATGTATTGGTTTATTAGCCAACGTTTAACTCTAGGAAAAAATGTTAAACAGTGGGAGAAAATAACTGATATAACAGGGGAAGATCAAGCAAATTATGATGAAGTAGAGTGCAATGATAGTATTCTATCAACATATTGTTTTATAAGTCACTTACTAGTATAAGATTGAAGATGCATTCAGTGTTACTTTCGAAAATAATGCAGCATTGGTAGAAAGAAAAAATCACCACTAAGCGACAAAAAGAAAAGCAGATCGTTCCATGTTATTTCTGGTGATGTAGTGAGTAAAGGTTTTTTCTGTTGTGGCATTAGAGACCAGCAATCTTTTCATTGTACTGAAAAGGGACATTTATAAAGATTGTGAAGCAAGATATATACTAATATAGAATGTCCTTTAGCCAGGAGCAAAAGAAAAATATAAAAAGGGTCAACTGTGGATGCCTATCCTGCTTTTTTTATTATAACTAAAGTTGTACTATAACACATCCTAAATCCTCTTTTTATTTCATCAGGGCTGCCAGACAAGAAGATGGTTAAAGATATAAGAATACCACAAAAGAAGATCATCTTCTGACAATGAGGAAAAAGAAGTAAAAACCCCCATGTAATCCTTTTTTTCAGTCTGACAACAGATTTTGAGTCTATAGAAATCCCCCAGATATCCTCACCATTTTTGCCTGAATCATCAGGTCTCTTTTAAATAGAGATGTGATGGAAATTATCCATTGTGTTATCTTGTTTGTCCTTTCTAAAATGTCAATTTGGGGCACAAAAAATAACAGCATGGTTTTTAATTTTCCAAACATTTCAGTTATTTTACATTAGTTTCTTGATGAAAAAGGGTTTCTAGAATGGTGTTTTTATAAGAAATCTTTTAAATTTAAAATATTTATAAGGGTACTATTTTCTAATTGTTCTGCTGTTATGTTTCAATTTTTTGCAAATCTCATTTAGATACCCCGGTTTTTAATTAATAGCAAATTTCTAAATTTTTTATTATCCACCTTGCTTTAATGGGTTTTTTTTTGAACTTTCAATTTATTTTTTTTCTAAATCGAAAAAAAAAGGCCTTCCCCTATTCATCTGTGACATTAAATTTAAAAATTAAAAAAAACTTTTTTAACCATATTCTTTTTTTCCCTTTTTACCTGTTTTTTAAGGCGAAAACTGATAACAAAACTTAAAATTCTGTAGAGCCATTTCCCAAAAATGATCCCGAAGTATTCTTTCAAAATACAATTTTAAAACAATTAATGAAATCATATTATTCATGAAAGGGACAGCCCAGTCTTTAATGCCGGGGGAAACATTTTAATGCAATTAACCTTGTTAAAAAAAAAAAAAAGCCACAGGTTTCTATTAAAGTGGGGAACTTTTGGAGGGGGTGGGATGCTGAACCTAATTTGATTAACAAATTTCATGCCAGGTTGCACCCCCTCCGCAGCTCTATATCAAAGTTAGCCACTTTTCTTATGCTTATTTACTGTTTAAAAGTTTTATTATTCTCTTTTATTTACCACAAGTGTGCTTAAAAAGCATTTAGTAAATAAGGTAAAGCTTCATATTTACTCGATGAATTAATAACAATGAACTAATGTTCAATTATACGTTTCCAAAAAACTGTTTTAAAATGACTAGAAAGTATCTTATTTCTGTGTGGTTCTTAATGTTTGAACAAAAAAAAAAATTAAAACCACTGCCCCCATCCTAGTTACAAGTTTTTTAAAAAATTTTGTGAGCCAAGGTCCCGATAAAAAAATTATCTATTCAACCAATTTTATTCATCTTATTTATTTTTTCATTCCAGCTAAAACCCTCACTATAAGTATACTATTTCAAGTGGTTTTTTGCCCCCTTTTTGTAATTTTAGTTATTAAAAACATGCCACTGCTGTTGAACCATTCTTTTTAGGTTTTTAATGAGATTATTATTTAGACAAAAATATCCGTAAAGAAAAAGTTTGACTATATAAATTAATACAATATCCGATCTATACTGTACTATAAAATATTAAAAAATTTTATGGTTTCCCCATTTTTTTGACTTGGGATGTATTTTTGGGCATCATTATCAATGTTTTTTAAAAAGATAACATTTGGGAAAATTTAAAAAAAAGAACTTCATTTCGTGAAAACTAAAATGCCTGGCCCGAACACATTTTTTAAAAGTCTGGCCAACATTTCTTTCATGAAAAAATTTAAAAAAAATAATATGCAAGAAATATTTTAAAATAAGCTGCCAAAAAAAAATTTTAAACAAGTAAAATGGGCCCTAAATCATTTGTTTTTTTTTATGGTTAGAATTTTATTTCATACTTAAAAATTTTAAAAAAGCTCAATCCCCTTTTTTGTTGCTATTTAAAAAGGATAATCCAAAGCCCAGTTGGCATTGTCAAAAAATGTGGTCAAAAAAAATACTATTTAATAAAAAAATATAGGCAATAAAAATTAAATGAATTTTAAAAAAAATAAATGGGAAAAATGCCCCTCACAAACCCTTTTTCCCCACCCCAGCCCGGAGAAGCGCAAGAAAAGGAAAAAATGGATTCAGGTTGCAGAAAAAGCCCCCAGTGGGCCCTTACCTGAAAAGCAATGTTGTCGTGTTGTAAATCCTCTTTTGTAATTAATTTATATTTCTAAGGTTAAGAAACACAAAAAAATTTCTAAGTTTTCAGTAAAATACAAGAAGACGAAATCAACATGCAAAAACTTAATTAAAAAAAATTAGTAAGTAGATTAAATTTAAATATTGTTATACCCTTATTTTCTTCCATCACTTTTCTGGATTTTTTGATGGGAGAAAAAACTATACCACCCATAAAGGAAAAAACAAGAAAAACCATGAATGGGGGCTAGTCCATCACATCAGCTGCCCATAAAATTCAAATATAAAAAAAAATAGGGCCCGCTACCCTAAGGAACACCATTTACCATCAAATTCTGATAGGGCTTTTACCCCTAGCCTTTTCACCCCCCTATATCCCACCCCGAACTTTTTAAGTTTGATGCACAAATTCATGTACCCCCTCAAATGATTCTAAAAACAAGATAAATAATAATTACCCCTTTATTATTTCCTTTTTTTGTTTTTAAAAATTCCAGCATGTTAATAAAACAATTTTTCCCGTCTGAACCCGGGTGTTCAGTCAAACCTGGTTTTTAGGGCCCCGTTTTTCCTTACCCCCTTCTGTAGTTTCTCAGGACATTTCCTTTTTTCAATAGTTGTTTGGGTCTTCCCATCCTCTGTACATACTGTATCAGAAATATTTGCCAGTTTCGGCCTTGGGAATTTCAATGTTAGTGACTTCTTGTGTGTCAATGGGTACAGTATATGGTATATATACTGTATGTATACCAACCTTCTTACCAACAAGGCATTTTATCTAAGTCTAGGATTTATAACCACAATGGATTTTTTCCCAAAAAAGGACTGAAATTTAAAACAACTTCAGTTTCCCAAATTTTTTTTTTTTTTTTTTTGAAGGGAAAGTTTGACAAGATAGAGGTAATTTTTCTTTTTTCAAATCTTTTGTGCGCCATTAGAAGTCCACCCCGGGCTTTGGGCGGGTCACCAAGGTTGATAGGTTCCTGGGAAACCCGGGGGTTTTTAAATGGGCTTAGCCAACCCTCCCCAAATCCTTTGGGCCCCCTTTTTTGCAGTCCCGTTTTTAAAAGATGAGTCCCTTGGGGGGATCAGCAGCTGGGGAATCCCCCACAGCCCACAGACAGCCCCCGGCACATTTAGTGGCCCCCTGAAGAATCATGGTGCCAGGCACCAGAGAAACCCACAGACGGGGACCCAATTTTTTTAAAGGTGTCACAGCTGGGAGGGGGGACAGGCGGAAAATGGGGCGGAGAAGGCTGTGGAGGTGGGACACACCTGGAAAGAAGGCCGGGTGGGCATCATGGCAACGGTGAGAGGTTGGGTATTTCCCCAAAGACCCAGGTCGAACCCTGGGAAAGGAAAGGATCCATCTACTAGGAATAGGCCCAGCAGGGGGGGAGGAAAAGAGGAGAAAGGGAGTAGGACTGCAACAGGGTGCATGGACAAGTTGGGGGAGTCCCCCGGGATCAACTTGACATCATGCACAGAGATTTCTTTTGCTCTTTCCGGTGCAGGGGTCTGCCCCCGCCCAGCAAAACCCCCCGCTGGGGGAAATTGAACCCCCGCCCACTTTGCAGGGAAAAGGCCTTTTAACACACTCAAGCTGTCCAAGGCTCTGGCAGATGGCCACACCGGTGGCGGGAGAAAGATCTCGGCAGTTTTGAAAAAATTCTTCCCCTCAACACAGCAAACTCCTCCATGGGTCAAAGAAGGGGATTTAAAAGGCCCTTCCACAAAACCCCCTGACTGGGCTGCAGGCTGATTGGGGGAAAACACAGTTCCAGCAAATCGTGACAACATACCCGGCCAGACATGATCAACCCGAGGCATCAAAGCAGCTGTCGCGGAACTGAATGCCTGGGAAGGGACAAAGAAGCTAATGAGAGAAAGCCAAAAACGGAGCTGGTGGAGGGGCGGGAAAGAGGCGGGGGAAAAAAGGCCCATAGAAGTTCTGCAGAGGATTTGAGGATGCTACTCTGGAGTCCCCCCGGGCGGGGCATTACAGGACGAAAAAAAGGGGGCCATTAAACCAAGGAAGCCAAAAAACCCAAAGGGGTTGGGGGAAAAAGGGGGCTGATCTGTGGATCACTATGGGGAAAGGGGGGGGACTGAGCAACCCCAGCTGTGCCTGAGGAGGGGGATGTTGCAAGACCTGAAATCCCCCATGACCCAGGATACCACTGATGATGCCCAGGCCCGGTGATGTTTCTTATATATTCCCAGTCCAGAGCTTTTCCCCTCACAGCTAGATGTAGCCCCCACGCCTTGGTCCCCTGCTGGGTTGCCTGCCCCATCCTATTTTCTGTTTCCGCCAAAACTGTTATGCAAATGAAGTGATGGGAGGAAAGGGAAAAAATATTGGTTGCTTTGGGGTTGTGTTCAACAAAAATTTCTGAACTCATCTAAAATTGTTTAAAGTTTTTATTTGACATGTTGTGAAATGTCCCCCCCTTTTTAAAAATTTTTGATTTTAAAATAAAAAAGATTTTATTTGAGTCAAGGGAAAAAAACATCTAAAAACCATTAAAAAAATATTTTTTAATTTCCTTCTGACATCTGATCTTTTAGGTTTCAGTATTTCTCAAACAATATCAAAATTACTATTCAGAAATAAGGAAAGGGGGTTTTATGGGCAATTTACATTATTTAATAAAGGAATATGCTTAGCTTAGGAAATTAAATGACAGATATTTTTCCTGTAAACTTGGGCATTTAAAGGTATTTTCATGAATGAATTTTTTTCTGTTTTCTGATATCAACAATGATTGCCCTGAAATAACAAAATAAATAAGCATAATTAGTATCAAGAGAAGCCAAAGGATATAAGGTCCCCCCATTGATAGATAGAAAATTTTAGTTTTTGTTTTTAAAATAAAACAAAATAGATATATAAAAAAATATACACACACTAGGGTCTGAACACAAAAAATGAATAAAAAGACAGAAAATTAAAAAAAAAAGAAAAATTCTGCCCAAGTTTCGTGGTTTTAAGTCATATTGCTGTTATTTAAAGGGCCCCCGGGAATTTTGATTCACTTCTACCAATGATTCTTGATGAAAACCCTTAGTGTTAGTTTTCAGGGGGAGGAAATGCAGTTTTGCTTTTAACCCCACACAGTACGTTTTAACCCCTACTTTGTGCCCTCCGGGGGGCCCAGAGTATGTCCTTAAAATGAGTTTGCCATTTAATTAGCTGATTGATTTGGGACTTTGAAGTTATGTTTCCAGCCCACCCACCACACCATAGAAAACCATGCCAGCACAGTGTTTGGGGGATGAAGATATACTTACCACATTAAAAAGAATGCAGTCTTTTGGAAAAAGTGCCTGTCTATCCTTTCATTCCTCTTTTTCTGAGACCAGTCCGACCTGTCAAAAGTGGACCCCCCAAAAACTTGAAGTGGAAACCTCCCATCCCTCTTGATAGGACTGGCCCGAGGTTGTTTTGAGGGAAAAGGGAAAAACAGTTTCTTTGGTTTTTCTGATGTTAAGATAAGACCATTTTCTTTTTCTCCAAGAAGCAAAGTTTCCCCATATATTTTTGTCATCCCCTCATCATCTCCCATAAAAGAATCATTTCTTAAGTGGGATGCCCTGGTTTTTTTTATAGTCTGGGGTGTTAGAGGAAGAGAAAAGAAGACGGGACTGTTCCTTGTTGTCCCAGTGTTGTTCACATCCATATCAGAGAAAAACCCTTTTCCAAAATTTTAAATTTTTAACATAATTGCCCCCCTTATACAATAAAAATGTGATATGATGAAATCAATGTAAAACTGTAAAGGTTCAAAAAAATTTTAAATTTGGGTTTCCCCAATGGTGCCGTTTTGGCCTTTGATTTTTTAACAAAAGACATTAAACAAAAGTAAATAAAGATTAAATCATTTAGGGAAACATCAATAAAACAAAAAAAAAAATAAAGAGCTTAAGGGTCCACTCAGAAATCAGCCTATAGTTAAAGTTAGGTCCCCAATCTTTGCTTGCAAACCTGTAGCAAAACTCTTATGTTATTGATGGAAAAAAAGGTTATCAGATCCCTTTCAACCAAATTTTTAAACTTGTATCAGCTTTTTTTTTTAACACAGGTTAAAGTTAAACCCGAATAAGGGCATTTACAAAAAATGTGAAAGAAGTTAAAGGAGTGTTAAAGGGAATGGTAAGTATTTAAAAAAACTCTTTTTTTATGCCCCAAGAACTTATTTTGCTTAATGGTTAAGAGGGTGATGGGCCTGTGTTTAAGAGTTATCCATAAATTTACTGCACTAAAGTTTTGTGTTGTTTTTTTTTTTTTTTTCCATCTAGGAAAATTATTCACCTTAAATTTTCCCCTAGAAGAAAAAGAAAAAACATAGTTTTTTTTCTCTCCAAAAGATTCCCCCCTTAAAGTTTAAATGTCCACGGGGAAATCACAACCTTACATTTGTTTAAACCAGCCATTCTGATCTTTTAACATCTGGTCCACTTGGCACCCAATGCGCGCCTGGCTACATTACAAACAGAGTTCTCTGTTAAAACTCGGGTTATACCCAAAGTGATTCTGTGAGTGGGGGCACAAAGACCAGCTGTACAGATTGCCCAGTTTTTAACCCCCCTTCTTAATTGGAGATTTAAATGTTCCTCATTTCCTAAAGGGTTTTGATAAATCCCAAACAATCCGTTTCATTTTGTAAGTTCCTTATTCTTAAAATTTCCACATGGGATTGAACATGTTCGTGATTAGAATCCCAAAGTCTGGGTTTCTCATCTTTTTTAACCCCTTTGGAATCAAAATCTCTAAAATTTCATTTTCAGTGTATGCAAACAAAACAATTCCTCTTTTTCCTTTTGAATATTTTTAAACATGCAAAAAAAAATAGATAATTAAAAAATTTTCTAACCAATTAAAAAATCAGTTGGGGGGTTCCCCTTTTACCCTTCTTGTACCTTTTGAGACTTTTTTTTTGTCTTCCCCATTCTATTGTCTTTTTTGTGGTTTGCATTCAGCGCCATTTGTCAGTAATGTTTTAAAATTTGCTGTGTTTTTACATAAACCCAAACCCAAAGGGTTATGTGGTTGTAACCCCCCAAGAGGGGCCCCCGATTGTTCAGCAAATAATTTATAGGAAGAACAACTAGATTTGGGTTTTGGGGGTTGTTTATATTCTATACAATCAAAGTGCACTGTGCTCCAGAGTTCAATAAGGTAGTCCCCGGGTCATGTTAAAATGCCACCCAGAAAAAGGGTAAGAACTTTTCCCTGTTCAATTCAATGTATAAAACCCACACTTCTAAAACCAGCACTTTTCCCCGGACCCTGCCTTGTTGACGCAAGTTCTCCGCCGGTTTGCAAACTGGCCCCCAGCCCAAAAACAATGGATGTTCTTGTGTGATTACCTTTTTTTCAGGCCCGGGTTTTAAAAAACACAGAAACAAAACGAATTTTTTATTATTTAATGCATCTGATTTAATTAACTTTAAAATATAATGGCCCGGGAAAAACCCATAGACCAAAAACCCATAACTGCTTGTTTTTCCTATTTCTTTTTCTTCTTTTCTTTTTTTTCAGCCCTCCGTAGGAGTTGAAATCATTTTTTTCCATATTACTCCACCCCAATAGGGTATTTATTTCACTGATCTGAGGGAACCAGCATGATCGGAAAAAATTATCGGCAGCTTTAGGGCCCTTTCTCATCAAAACGTTTAAAGCTTTTTTCCCAGGACCCCGGGTTTTCAGAAAATTTAATCCCAAGAATTTTAAATGCACCCAATCAATTGCCCCAGAAGGTTTGAATAAGTAAATCACCCCATGTAAACTTGCATACAGTTATAATATCTCACAACCGGGAATTTAAAAAGCTTTATTTACATAGGCATATCTTTTTAAATAAATAAAAATATTTTTTTAAAATACACAAAACTTTAACTTCATTTAAATAATCTATATTCTTCACTGGGGCCCTTTTTGACAAAAAAACATGTACTACGAAGATATTTCAATGTTCTTTAAATTTTGGAATCGGGCCCAAGCTTAAGATGGCTTAAATTCTATTACAGAGCTGATTGTGTGGGGATTTTTGGGGGAAAAAAAGAAGGACTTTGGGGGCCCATAATATATATTTAATATAAAAAAGAAAAGAAAATAACACAGTAAAAAAAAGCACAAACCCAAAAAGATAATTTGTCTGGAGACATGCCATTTTAATAATGTGCTTTAGCCCTATCATCATAAAAGACATCATAACATCTCATAAGTTTCAAGAGCTGTAATATCACAAATGTAATGGATTCTGTGTCCAGTTGGAGGAAAAAGGACGTTTAGAAGCAAGTAGTGATTCACATAAGATCACATCGAGTAGAAGATCAAATTAAAACAAAGCATTTAACATCTACTTTAATTTGAGTAATTTTGAGAAACTGGTTAATAAACGATTTTAAGATAAGTTTATAATGTTCTACTAAATGCAAAATAAACTCTGATTAAAATGGAAAATTGAGATTAAAGTTGACATTTAGGCTTTTTCCCATTTTTTCTCTGTACCTAATAGCTTTCTATGCCCAGACAGTGGCTTACCCCGGCTTTCCACGGCAACTTTGATATGTCACTTTTTTAATTCGGCACTTGCGATTTTGTGAATGTGAGCTTTCAAGTTTCTCAACAGCTATGTCCTCGATCAACTTCATTTGTTGATTATCCCAAATATTTGAACAAATAGTATGTTTTTCCTTTGCCTCCACTTGGATTCGCTGAAATTCTTATATTTTCCGTGCTTTTCCAGTCTTTTCACAGAAGGCTGTGTTAAAGGAGATTTATATTGTTTTGGGCATATTCAAAAAAGGCGTAATTTGGAGGATTTGGGCGTTACAAAATGCGTGCATGAGCATTAGTTTTCACGCTGATAGGATTTATGTAAGGAGAACGTGGAAGTTGAGCACGACGATTCCTGCATCTGGATTTTTCTGTGCAAGCACATTTGCTTTGTGCTTACGCCATGTTATAGTCGAGTTCACCACGGCGTTATACATGACCCAGGTTATGAATCTAAAGGGGCAGCTGCGAAGCGTTTAGTAAAAACGCTCCGTCATCTTGCCTGGGGACGCCAGGGGTGGCTGGACAGAGGCTGGAGAGAGGCGATTTTGCCGTGCAGTGTAGTGCCCCTCAGACAGCAAGCACACTGCCCACCCACCACGGCTACCCCGTTGTTTTGCTGGGATGCTGGTAATGCAAGCAGTGTGACCCGGCTGTGGCTGAACGGAGGCCGAGGTGAGAAGGGTGGGTGGGGTAGCATTGTAGCCATCGGATGGCAGCCTATTGAATGGGCGATTCACTTCCCGCCTTTGGGCCCCCACTGTTCGCTCGTGGGCGGACTTGCAGGCAGCATCTGTAGTGGAGGTGACTGTTGGTGGGCTGATGATGAACTGCCCGTCATGCCCATTCATTCTCAATAGCAAGCCTGCTTGTACTGTCGACATAGCAGGAAGTTGTCTCTTGTCAGTACATTAGACGTGGGTTTAACAATGACTCTGAAACACAAATCTGATGCAAGTTGGTGATACAGAAAGAAGAAAACCATCACCACTGAAAATAAAGTAGAAATAATAAAAGGTCGAGAGAGGTGAAACTCCATTATTCATTGACAGAGCACTTGGTTACCGTCGGGTCAACAAAAGCATTTATTAAATTTATGTACCTGTTCACTAATACAAATTTAACTTAATACAAACCTACAGTGCCTATCTGACTGTGGATCAAACTCAGACCCGAACAGGTGCGTTATAAACAGCTTTTTTTCAAGTCCCCGGTGGAAAAAGTTTCAGAAAGCAGACAATCAAATATACGAAAAGCGTCAGGCTCTTCTGAACCCGCTGTTGGGTGGGGTCCAGTTTTATACCCCTAGAATGCATAATTTAATATCATTATAAATGTAAAGCAACACATTTATTATACAAACTTGCCTTCAACCCCCTTGTGCACATTTCTTGGCTCCTTTTGTTATGCGCGATGTGTGGGGAAACGTGATAAGGCAGACCATGTGGGAATCTCAGAGCCGGTCCTTTGCACAAATTTTTCTGTTTGCTAAACCGCATACTACATGGTTTAGTAAGCTTACTTCTCAGACAGATTGTCAAGGACAAAGAGTTGTTTCCACATTCCCCCTTTTTGCAAACAAAATTTTGATCAGGGAGGTTGAGTAGGAAAGGGTAGGAGAGGAGGATGGAGTGGGTGGGGGAGGGGGAGTGGCGTAGCTGATCAACATTTTTCTTTGTAAAAAATAAGCCTTTGCCATGAGGCAAGTAAAATACTTGGAATAATGTATCTTATCAAGGGAACAATACAGCAAGCTACAAGCAGGAGAACAATTAAAGCAACTGAGAGATGAAAACTGATTTAGCCTTTATTGGGCCCAAAAGGGACATAAACCATTTGTCCCAAGGATTAAACGCCAGAATTATAGCTAGTTCATTCAAATCAGCAAAACCTTGATTGATCCATCAGGGAGCTGTATATTATCACCAAAACAAAACACACGCTCCTTTCTAGCCAAGATATCAAAAGTCCCGATTTTGCCAGGTCATGAGGATGTTTATCAAGTTTCATGGATACCTTCAACACTTTTTAGTAAAATTTAAGACTCTTTGTTGATTGTAATAGATGAATTAACCCATCACATTTTTGTTTATAGTAACCTGAGGAAAAATAGATTTAAATTGGCAGCAACTTGGCCCCTTTTGCCTGAACTTATCAGGGATCCACGGGGGACTAATGGAATCAAATACACCCAGGGCTGTAGGAAAACTGGGAAGGGTCCAAGAATTTGACAATGTCGGCCAAACATAGTCGAACATGGAAGCAGTTAAGGAAAAGTCAGAAAGGCATAACAAGTTGTATTAAAGCAGAAGTGCCAGCCCAGTCATTTGGACCTATGGAAATCCACCAAATATCAGTTTTCTGGTAATCGAAAATTGATAATTTGGAAGCTAAAAAAGGAAGAATTAATCGGAAAAGTTTGGAACAAAAGGGATGGGATATTACCAAACATTTGTGCCACGAAGGGGGAAGTAGGTTTCTAAAAACAGGTATAAATACCTTCATCAGGGCGGGAATTTGGGAGTCATGGGAAGAGTAGGGAAAAAGAAGGGAAAGTGTAATGTAATTGGATCGATTGAAAGAGGAAGAGATAAAAGGGCAAGTAGGCAAGGAAGGCCAGTAGGATCAAAATATGTTAGAAGAGGAAAGGACAGTGGCCCAAAATGTCCTGCTATAGAACATAGAATCAGAGATTCACTTGTCTAGGAATATAATACCCAGTTGCCGCCAAGGGGTTTGATCGCCATACCCAGTTTCAATTGAAAAGTGGAAGAAAGGTGGAGATATTCATGACCTTGACAGGGCAGGGTTTGGACCAGGGTAGAGAGAGAGAAGGTGTGTGGTGGGAAATGGGAGGTGTTAGGTAACAGGGTTCTCAACCTAATTTGAAATCTCCCAGAGGATCTATTCCAGATACATTATGCCCCTAAAATACAGGTTCCTGAATAAGAAAGAAGGATCTTCAGAGTAATGATCAAAAGGGTTACAATGGTGACACATTCATGAGGCATGTCCTTTTATAATAGAAAAGCGATATTTCAGACCATACTTGGGCCCTTTAAAGGGTGATAAACACCAGTCATCAGTTCAGTATTAGCCAAAACCCAGTCCACATGTCACGGTTACTTCGAATCCAGAGTTTGTAACGTACACACCATTTGTCAGCCAGTTCCACTGGTTTGTGATCAGCCCCACAGTCAATAATAGAACGAAATCCACCGAACTGATGTGGTGTTTCCCGAAAAGGAAAAGTCAAGGTGACCAGAGCAGTAAACAAGGGATGGAAAGACATAGGGACCACAATCAAGGGTGCCATCTTTTGCAATTGAAATGAATCCAAGCAGGCATCCCTCAACTTTAACAGCATGTGGTGTCTACAGCAGAATTTGGGAAGCGGTCCTCCACGAGGTGATGCCAATGTTTCCTTGGTATCCCCTAGCAATCCAGGTTCCAAGGGAATGGGAGCCCTTTTTGATGAGGACTATTCCCCAGGCCTGATTCACCTGCTTTCGTGGACTTCATTCCCAGAAGGCTCGGAGACCTGTAAGACTGGAAAGAGATCATTGTCCACAGTATGCAGTGTAACATTATTTGTGACCATCCGACTGGCATGGCCCCACCCGTCAAATTTAAAGCACAGCCCTAATTGAATGTGTTCTTCCCTTAAATCAAGGCCAGAGGCAGAGCATCAGGCCAAGTTAAATTGTTGCTCACAGATTTTGAATTTAGATTCCAAGGTACCATTGCATGTTCCACAATACCTCCCTCTGGGGGTGGTATTTTGCAATAATATTCATTTATCTGGAGCCAGGTGGTTCAAATTGTGCCATTATCAGTTTTAATTCTGGCGGTATGCCCATCTTGGAATGATTTCCTATCAAAGCTTTTCCCACAGTTTGGCAACTGCATGTTTGGAAGGAAACCCTTCCACCCATCGGAGAACACATCAACAATTACTTAACAGTATCGGCCCCCTTTGATGTGTTAATCAAGGGAAGTCCATTTGAGGTGTTCTAATGGCCCAAATTTGGGGTTAGGTGTACGTAGGACTTACCTGGGTGCCCTTTCCAATTTAAACTTTTGACAAAATGCACGCGCCTGCAAGAACTGTTGCTTTGTAGAGAACCTACAGCTTCCCAATATTTTCAACATCTTGAACCATGGCGTTTTTCCAGCAGCAGGGTCTAGGCCATGGGTGTTTTTCCAAATACCTGGAAGAAGCTTTTGGGATGAAAAGGTTTTTAGTTTGCTTATGGGTCCAGATCATCAGAGGGACCCTTCTTTTGGACCATTTTCTTTCTCTGTGCCCGGTGGCTGCATTCCTGTAAAGAAATAATTATTATCATGCCCTGTCATTCTCTGTTGAATAAAGGTTTGGTGTGTTATCTTGAAAGCCGTTTAGCAAAATGATCAGCTAATTTGTTTCCTTACTAAAGGGGATCTGTTTTTCCTGTTGAGCTTGACATTTGATCGCAAACTTTGATGGTTTCAGTTATGGCCTCTAAAGAGGATTTTTAGTTTTTAGTTGAATGGAATTGCCAGTACTGGTCTTGAATCCCTGAGTTTCCATAATGCCCATGATCATGGCAGACTAAAAGAAATCAGAATCTAAGAGAATTTTTCCCCATGAGATGGAGAACTATATCAACTCCTGCTTGGCAGAAACTTGAAGAAATTGGTTGTTTCTGTAGGTCTGGTCTAGGAAACCTTGTTATTTCATCATGACAGTTGTGGGTTCCTTGATTTCATTTGGGAAGCAAGAGCTGGTTTAAGGTGAACTTTTCATGTAACGTTTGACAATGTACAGAGTATATTTTGGTAGTGTATTTCCCTAGCAGTAATGAGATGTGATGTTTTAACCTGTACTAAAATGGAGTGAAGGGGTGTGAGGCATTTTACCACTGGGGGGCTCATGAGCACTATATCTGTACTGGCTACACGGCCTCTGTTGTGGCTGCTAAAGCTCTGAGACAGGTTGGAAGTCCCACAGCCACTGGACCCAAATTTTTTTTCAAAAATAGGCTAAGCCTTTGTTTTTCTCCATGGAGTTGTGTAAAAAATGCTTCATATATCCCCCTTTGCCCACAAACAAAATGAAGGGGCGAGATAATCAACAGTCCACGTGCGCAAAACAGTAGGGCACTTTTTTTTTTTTTTTTTTTTTTTTTAAGTTACAGAGCCTTCCCAGCTTGATCTTTCCATGCCACCTGACCAAAAAGGGGGAGATCAGGGGTTGAAAAAAGCTGTGCTTTTTTCATTGCAGTTTAAAATCCATTGCCGGCAGTATCCTATAGCCTAATACAGACACAACCTGTTGCTTTGTAACAGGTCTTGGTCTAGGAAGATTTTAATGGTGTTTATACGGTTGCTAGAGAGAGAGAGAGCTCTTGTTTCACAGAAATGTCATGACCTGAATATTTCACAGTTGTTTGAATTAACTGCAGTTTTTTTTTAGAAACTTGTGCCATTGTCTGCTAAATAATAACAATTGCTGAGTATCCTGCACAATCTGCTTGTAGTACTAGATAGATAGATAGATAGATGAAGATAGAACACAACATTCCACATACTGTATCAATACACTGTCTTTTCCGCCAAAGCCTTTTAAATTTTGAGCAAGAGCTTGTCCAAATACACAAGGGCTACAATATATCCCTGAGGCATAACGTCCATGTCCAACTGCGGTTTTGGAAAGTAAAGCAAACCAATGAGAGTCGGGTGCAAAGGAATACAACTATAGCGTTAGCAAAGTCAATAACAGAGAAAAAACAAGGACGAGGGTATCGAGAAAAATAGTGGAAGGATTAGTAACAAGGTGCCGGGGAAAAACTGCAGAATACGTGTCGAAGATCTTGAACAAAAGCCATGAACCGCCAGCCTTCTAAACAGGTAAAAGGGGAGTTGACTGGGGAGTGTTTAATTTGAATGATTGCTCCACGTTCCGAGATCGGAATGTAGGCGGAGATGCCAGCCTCTGCTGCTGGAGACAGAGGATACTGGGGCGTCGTGGGGAAGGATGATTTTGGGTAAATCACCAGTGGCTCACAGGGGCTATCCCATAATCATTTTTTCCCCCGGGACCAAAGTGCATGGGAAGTGAGGAAAGCCAAGTGGAGAGGCGGTTTGCAATGAAAAAGCAGAAAGGGAAGGACGGCACAATGCACGGACTAAAATCATTTTGAAGCACAAACTTTAGTTATCAATGATCTGAGTATCAAAAAATACCCGAAGCAACATGTAGCCAGTCCGTCCTATTGAAACATTGTTCCACCCAATCCCCAATTTCAGCTCAGTGAACGGTGCTATAATTCAAAGAAAAACATAGGGACCGAACCTCCGAAGAAACGCTTTGTGAATATGTGAAGTGCACTGACAGCAGCAGCTGTTGGATGAGGAAAATGCAAGGGATATGAAGGTCTCTGGGCTAGTACCTGAAAAAATTCTAACCAAGGTGTGTCCACTTTAGAAGGGGAAATACTGGGGAGTGCAGTGGGGGGTGTTGGGGACTTAAAATGGGGAAAAGAATATAAAGTGTAGGGCTTTAGAAGAATGGTGTGGGGGAGATGTTCAGGGTCCAGGCTGCAAAAGAGGGCTTAGTGTGGGGGAGGTGACAGGAATTTAGGAATAGAACATGAACCCTCTTGGTTTGAGAAAGGGGAGGGAATGCTGTCATCATCCCCTTCCTGAACAGATTAACAGGGCAGAGTTGATTTAAAAAACGGTGCATCAAAGTGGAACCACTGGAATGAAGCTGAACTTTAAGAGGTTTAGACACCAGTAAAAATGTGGTTGTCCCGAAGCACTAAGAACAGTCAGTGTATCGTCGAGGCAGACTAGAAAAGAGTTTTAGTGCCATTCAGCAAAGTCAATAAAGGATCTGTGTCCCCATGGCAAGTGAGTAAAGGCAACTGAAAAGAGTGGCTGGTGGTCCCTGTGAAAAGAATATCCTCAGGTTCAGGTAAGGAAGCGGGGAGGGGAAACTGTGTGGGCAATTGCGGCAGAAGTGTCCCATCGTAACAGGCAAGATGTGTAGGTGCTTGATCTGAGGGGAGGCGGGTGAGCAGACGAAGAATTCGGATTAGGAAGTGAAAATCCCGACCTCTCCACCCGGCCGCCCCTGTTCTCGGAGAAATCCCGTCTTTTCCCCCCGCCCCCTGCCTGAGGCAGCTCCACCTGCATAATAATTCATTTGTGCCCAAATTTAAATTGGTCTGGTGTCGACTCTTTTTGTTTAGTCTGTCGTTTAGCATCTCCGCTGTCTTTAAACTTCATCAAAGTGGCACTTTTCATCCAAATACAGGACGGCGTGCTTTTATTTTGAATATCACTTCTGAGTCCTGACAGAAAGGAGGAACTCCTGCCTTGTTACAGTCGTCTGGCTGTCAAGCCAGAATGGTTTGTCAACAAGTCCTGAATGCGGTGTGCCCATTCATCTACCTCCCATCTTTCTTTGTTTGGCAGCTGAAAAGGTATCGTGTTGCCCTTTTTTATATTTTGCAGCTATTGCAGTTTTCACAGATTCCCATTTGGCAAGGAAAAGACCCTCATTATTTTGTCCACGAGGCAATGCCTCATTCCACTGCCACTGTACCCGTTATGCTGCCCATAATTGACAGTGGCCCGTAGTCCCCAACTTTCTGTAGCACTTGGGTCCACTCGGCTGACTGGGTTTGTACATATTATCTAGCTGCTGCACCTGTTCCACAAACTTCACCCCCGATTACCTTACGATCAGGCAATTGGACACTTTTTTCCTTTTTAGCTCCGAATATCTCAGTTACGATGCTTTCATTACAGTAGGGGTTTGCATTTCTGGGGGTTGTGTGGGATTGTGTCGGGGACAGAACCTCAATTAAAGGGCATGAAAATGTGGGTGCTAAAGGTTTAGGGGGCTTAAACGGGTAAAGTTTTTAGGGTCTTATCTCTGAGGGTTTTGGTTCTAGCACGTTGTGAAATGGAGGGCTTTTTGTGTAAGTTAGAAAAGCCTCCCATAGCCCCTAACAAGTGGCGTCAGTCTCATCATCAGGATCTGTAAGTGAGGAGGGGGCACTTTATATTGTTCATCAAAGAAATCACGAACTGGGGCATCGTAACCACAGGAGCTTGGGGAAAGCGAATGGGCAGTGGAAGGGGGTTTTGGGTGAAGTGTTGGGGGAAAAGGACAGGAATAAAGGGTCTTTTATCACTCCTTTTCCTCCTTCCCCTTCAGACTGGGTCCCCTATCAGCTTCACTTTCTGTAAAGCATAAGAAGCTGTTCTTTTTTCCTTTCTATTCTTAAGTTCAGCAACTAAAAGCTCATTCCGTTTTTGTGCCGCCCAACGCGGTCTTTAATAACCAAATTCCATCTGTCATAAATATCCAGCCGATAAGGACCCCCATTACAACAACCCTGTGTATTTCTGCACGTATTTTTTAATTTCTTTATTTCACTCATATCTCAGTTCCTTCCACTGGCCATCTACCTCCACTGTCCTTATTCCACCTCCTACATGCTTTTTTTTTAAACCTGTCTTTTTTCAATGAGCTTTTGGGGACCCGCTTCGATCCCAACAGCGCACTAGGAGCCTGGCGATCCCCGAAAATAATCCTTCTACGTTAGGTTTGGACTCTTGGGGGACTGTTTGACTGGCCACTGATTGTTTTTCCCATAGTAAGCGGCAGGATCTCAGCAGAAAGTGACTCAGCCTCGATAAACCCCCCTTTCCCCCCGCCCGTCGCTCCTATTCCCGGATTACAGCTTCAGGTGACTTCGTGTCGTTTTTTCGCATCAGCAGAATCCACATCAATCGCCCGTGGAGTCCAGGATATGGAGGTTTTACCCCTTCATCAGGCGGTTGTATCGTAATCTGCCAGGTATTGTCTCCGCCACCTTAGCAACCCGTTGAAACAAAAAGTATGACCAGACAGTGGATGAAAACTCGACCTCCCGTTTATTTAGACACACATTCTCAAATCGCCCTTTCCCCCCTGTTCCTCAAATTATTATAGGAGCGTGCCACGCTTTTCTAATCCTTTCCACAGGGGTGACTAGCTAATTCACACTGTTTCGTTTTCCGTAGGGTCCCAAGTCACTTTCCGTGAGCCCTTAGAACCCTCCTATGTATTTTCCATACAGTATGCTTTCTTATTCTTTATTTTGCATATGCTTTTTATTCCTTTTTTCCCTTTTATATTCGTGACTTCCAGCACACCAGTCAAACTAACAGGAATTCCCCATCTACTCACCCTGACTCCCTCCACCTGCGGATCCCTGGGGCGTGCTCGATTCGGCAGGAGGAGGTCAGGGACTCCCACGCAGGAACGCCCAAGGCAGGCCAATCCTAATTTCGGGCTGGACCCGATCCGCGGAATGGCTCCACCACGGTCATCTGGACTATCCTGCACGAGGGCCGCCCGCCGTCTCCTGCCCCACGTTGGGCGCAAAACTGTGATAAACTCAGACCCGACAGCAGGTGCGGTTATAAAGCAGCTTATTTTCAGAGTCACGGTGAGAAGAGTTTCAGAAAAGCAGACAATCAAATATACATGGCGCCAGGGCTCTTCTGAACCCCCCTGTTGGGTGGGTCCAGTTTTATACCCCTAGAATCGTAATTTAATATCATTTTAAAATGTAACAGTCAACACATTTATTATACACAAACCTTTAGCCCCCTTCAACGCCCTTGTGCAACTTGATTTTGGCTCCTTTTTATGGGGTTAGATGTAAGCTAAGGAAAACGTGATAAGGCAGACTCATGTGTGGAATGCCAACCTTGAGTCCTTTGACAAACATTTTCTTGTTTGCTAAAAAAAAGCATCACTACATGGTTTAGTAAAGCTTACTTCTCAGACATGAATTAGTACAAGGAACAAGAGAATATCTTCCACAGTCGTAACACGGGACTGCCTGTACTTATACACTGTCATACTAGTGCACATGGGAAACAGCTAAAGGGCCTAGTAATAATAAATTTTAACAAGACCAGGGGGGAGCGGGTGTGCTGACTGTCTCTCTCTCTCAGTCTCTTGAAGACCATTCTTTGGGGAAAATTTTGTTTGGTTCCAGCACCAATGATGACGCCACTTCCGGGGGACAAAGATGTAACTTTCAGTTCTGGGCCAATTATGTAATTTTCCATACTCTATTTAAAACGCATTTTTTCTCATTGCTAGTCAGTTGTGTTTTGGACTGTGTTCTATGAACATCTCTCGCTATTTAAATCAAGTTTGCAGCCAGGAAACAATGTATGGGAGGATGCCCAAACTCGTTTGTGTGACAACACCTTCTACTTCTTTATAATCTGATCTCTAACTTGTTTGAAATGTTCATGCTTTCATCTGAAGCTTCTACTTATATGCAATTCCAATGTAGGTTAATACAAGTGTGGACACATTTGTTGGTAACTCTGCACAAAAAAAAAGAATCCACAATTGTCTCTGAAATAGCTTGAAACTGAAAAAAAAGTAATTATCACCCATCATTATTTATTTCATATTTCTTAACATAGTATTTTGTTGCACAAAAACAAGCATTTCCATAACTCTCAATGAAACTTCTGCACCCATCAACAGGTAGTTTGACCCACTTTTCTTTTCCAGTTCTTACTATATTTGATAGGATTCAAATCAGGCCTCATAGAAGGCCACTTTGGAATAGTCCAATGTTTTGTTCTTAGCCATTGTTGGGTGCTTTTAACTGCGTGTTTTGGGTTATCCTATGACTGAGACAGCATACTGACACTGGGCTGTACATTTTGCTCCAGAATGTCTTGATAGTCTTGCGATGTCATTATTCCCTGCACAGACTCAAAGCACCCCGTGCCAGACACTTCTAGGCAGCCCTAAAATATAACTGAGCCTCCTACATGTTTCATAGTAGGGATAGTGTTCTTTATTTGAAACCTTAATTTTTTTGTCTGTGGACAAAGAACTGATGTGACTTGCTTAAATGCTTCAGTTTTGTCTTATCTATCCAAAGGATATTCTCCCACAAGCATTGTGGCTTGTTAATATGCTAATATTCATTTTTTTTATATTTTTCTTTCAACAGTAGAGGCCCCTGGTTTTCTTCCATTAAGCTCACTGTCACTCAAAAGTAATGACACGATGGACCTTGACCTGAGTTCAGCTGTCCTTGAAAGCCTGGCTTTTGTCTACATTCTCATATATTTCCCATTGGGTTCGATTTCCCCGGGCCC
>NW_024378872.1:0-7200 GCF_016835505.1 Polypterus senegalus
CAGTGCCTGTCTCACCTCCTCCCTAAACTCAACCGTGCAGTGTTCCTTTTTTAACTTCCACCATTTGATTCTTGGCTCTGCCCTCACTCTCTTCCTCTTCTTGATCTCCAACATCATCCCACAGACCACCATCCTATGCTACTTAACTACTCTTTCCCCTGCCACCACTTTGCAGTCTTCAATTTCTTTCAGATCAACTCTTCTTTATAGGATGTAATCTACCTATGTGCATCTTCCTCCACTCTTGTACGTAACCCTATGTTCCTCCCTCTTCTTAAAATACATATTCACCACAGCCATGTCCATCTGTTTGGCAAAATCCACTATCCTCTGACCTTCTTCATTCCTCTCCTTGACACCATACCTACTCATCTCCACTGTTCCCTTCACCAACATGCCCACTGAAATCTGCTCCAATCACCACTTTCTGTCCCTTGGGTACACTGTTCATCACTTCATCCAAATCACTCCAAAAATCTTCATTCTCCCCCATTGCACACTGAATTTGCGGTGCATATGCACTAACAACATTCATCATCACACCTCCAATTTCCAGCTTCATAATCATTACTCTGCCTGACACTCTTTTCACCTCCAAAACACTCCTGACATACTGTTCCTTCAGAATAACTCCTACCCCATTTCTCCTCCCATTCACACCATGATAGAACAATTTGAATCCACCTCCAATCCACCTGGACTTACTCCCCTTCCATTTAGTTTCTTGCACGCACAATATATCAACCTTCCTTCTCTCCATCATATCTGCTAACTCTCTCCTCTTACCAGTCATACTGCCAACATTCAAAGTTCCTACCCTCAGTTCCACTCTCTTTACTTTCCTCCTCTCCTCCTGCCTACAGACACGTCTCCCCCCTCTTCTTCTCCTTCTTCTTCTTTGGCCAAAAGTAGCCCAATTTCTGCCAGCACCCTGTTGGCTAACAGTTCTGGTGGCAGTCGTTGTTAACCCGGGGCTCGACCGATCTGGTATGGAACTTTGTATTGTTGTCCGCATATTGACTTGGCAAAATTTTACACCGGATGTCCTTCCAGACGTAACCCGCCCCATTTATCTGAGCTTGGGACCGGCATGAAGAAACACACTGGTTTGTGTATCCCCTGTGGCTGGGTTGAAAATCACAAACACTAAAGGCAAAATATCTGCAACTACAATAATCTGTTCGTGTTTGCATCATTCAATGCTCAAAACGTAGATTCACACAATTAAGGACAATATGCTTTAAGAATCTGTGGTCCCGCAAACAATTAAAGCTACTACAAGTTTAATTTCAAAGAAACCACAATTCGATCAGGTATATATTTATGATCACAGAGAAGTGATGCAATATAGAATCGAAAGAGATAAATGATTGGACATATTAGAAATTCTAAAGCCAATAATTGATACAAACGCATACGTCTAAAAGTATCGCACATTACAAGAAATTTATCTGAAATACACGGACAATGAAGTTTTCTTGGATTTCTGTATGAATCCGAAAGATCACACTAACATATATAATAAACCAACATATGATGCACTGTCAGCGATAATAGTTTCAAAAGACGGAGATATCAAAGTCAGAGTTGATATTCGTGTTTATCATAAAGCACAGCATAATTCGTCGCAAGCAGCTGATCCAGGAAATGACTAGTGAGTAGGGCCCATGTGGGGGTTGGCAAGCGAAGTGAACTCAGGGCAGAGCCCCCTAGTCTACCTCAAAATTGTGCTTGTGCAATAAAGGGCTTTCTTGGCAATTCACCAAACTGAGCTCACAAATTTTTAGAATATGTAATTTTGTTCAACGACAGGAGGAGATGGATGAACACAGTATTATAAAATATCAAATAAAAACACATGATTCTTATTTACCCCACTGAGCCTAATTACAATGTAAACTTATCCCTTAGCTAATGAGGTAGATTATTTTGCAAAAAGGAAAATCTCAAACACTTTGTTTTTACTGCACATTCTCCTTATTCATTGTTTGGCCATATTAACCGTCTACCCACAAGGCTTTCATCAATTCTGCTTTTTTGACTTAGGCTCAGAGAGCTCCTGTGGGGTGGTTCTAAGGTAACTTGAACAACGAGACTACTAGGCCAAAGAGCCATGAATAGCCTGCTTTTTATGCACTGTTGATGTCTGTGTTATTTGTAAAGCACCACACTTTCTAATCTGATCCTGGACAGTCTTCTTGCCTGCATGAAAGTCTACATTCATTTAGTGAACTGAATGAGCAAAGAGAGCATCCCAGTCTCCCATGCCACCTCACCAATATGGGACTTTAGGGGAATTTACTTTTAGGTCATATCATTCATATACAGGAGCTGTTCTTCCAAATTGTTTTTAGGTTAATCCTCCATTTAACTATGCAGATTCTTTTCTCACTGTTCCCCTAATTGTATGATGTTCATTTACTACTGTGAACCAAGTATACTTACACAGCAAAATACCAAAATTAATAAAAAATAATGTTGCACTATATTGAAAACAATATGATGATACTGTTTCCCCTTTAGCACATATTTCATCTAAAAAAATAATTTCAGAACTGTTTTTTTAAAAGGTTTAACATTTAATCAAAGCTAATGGGAGTTTTACTCACCTCTCCTAGGAACTAATATGGAAATTCAACATTTTGGAAAAACTAAGAATTTGAACACAGTTCTTTAAAGTAAATTCATTTATAAAGAGAGACATATTAAGAGACCTGTTTAGCCAGTATCTATAGCTTCATGGCTAAGTTTCAGAGGAGATCCTCAATTGCTTTCTTACCTTAAAACTCTTGGCACTCTTCTTTGTAATATCACACCTTTCACAGATGTCTGACTCTCGGCTGATCAGCAGACCTTCAGCTTTATAACCAGCCATTAGTATCTAATCATTATGCTATGGCTGACCCCTTCTTACAAATTCCAGAGTTACACGAATTTTGTAATCTGACCCACTTTTAATGACCGCGCCCCAGAATTCCACAGATAAAGTTCTGATGTGACCCAAACAATAAGCAAGTCAAATTGATTGTACCCTTACTATGGTCATGTTTATGTGGTAGGCTAAAATTTCACACTGTCTTGATAAGCTTGTGAAATCCATTACTATGTGAGAATATTTAAACAGTATTTTGATTCTCGACTGTTTTTCAGTCTTGAAATGAGTCTACACACTGTTATCCAGCCTTTTGTGTTTCTTCTGTGCCCTGTGTTTTTACACTTGGTGCTTACCTTTCTTTACAACAATTTGCCTTAGTCCTTTTACAGTAGTACATCTCATCTTTTCACAGTTGCCTTCACCAACTATTAATTACACATTAATCTAGTTAACTGTTCTTTTTCATCACATTGTAATATAAATTTAGGTATTCACCCAATGACTCACTCAAGACAATATCATCCTTATACAATGTGGATGTTGTGGCTACTTATTGTCCTCTCCCAACCAACAACACTTAAAAAATTAAAATTAATTTTCATTTCTTTTCCAGAACCTTTTTTCCTCCTGGCTGGCAAGAAGGAATTGAGAAAGATGTGGCAGTTTCACTCCTGAATAAAATTTTTCCAGTGAGTGAGACATTTTGTATATTCAAGAAAGGTTTCCTATTGAAATAGCAATAATGTGTAAAACATTTTATCTCAGTCACATTGTATTATAAATGTAATCATTATAAAGGATCGCAGTGATATCTGCTTAGATATAGTGTATATGTTCTCCCTGTGTTGCTGTGAGTCAATTTGGCTCCTTACTGTAATCAAAAAACCATCCAGTAATGTGAGTTCAGCTAGTAAGACTTATGTAATGGATGCTAAAACATGGGACTCTATAATGGAATAATTCCAGCCATACTGTTATGTATTAGTACTGCATGTTAAAGTTAATTTTTTTTCCAAGTCAAAGTTATTTCTTCACAATTATGGTACATACAGTATTAATTTGCCTCATAAAATTATGTT
Source organism: Polypterus senegalus (assembly GCF_016835505.1). Lineage (NCBI taxonomy): Eukaryota > Metazoa > Chordata > Cladistia > Polypteriformes > Polypteridae > Polypterus > Polypterus senegalus. Next base: position 3,955 of record NW_024378872.1, read on the forward strand.
CTAAAGTGAAGCATTCTTTCTACATTTTTAAAATTCTTTATCATTCTTGCAGCTTGCAATGGGGCTAAATAGATACATGGGTCCATAGGTGAATAAAAAACACCTTAAAACTGAATAATTTTTTGAATGAAAAATGTTACTGAGTATCGATCCAAGTTTTCAGATTGTGCACATATTGCAAAACAGCATATCTATGTACTTTAAAGAAGGTAAAAAAGCAAACAGCAAACCATTGTTGCGAGATTCAGCCATTTTAAAAGCTGGATTTGCTCCGCTGCTCATCATCTTCTGTGGCATATTTCAGGGCCAGGTCCATGGATTTACCTCAAAAAGTCAGCACGAAGCACTGCTATTGACACTGAATGTTGATACCCTGATGTGAATTGCTGTCTGTTCTGTAGACATTGAGGCAGTAATAACTGAAAAAGGAACATTTACGATTGCTTATATTCTTTTACTGTACTAGGCGGCCTCTTTCACCATGTGGCGACATGCATTCCCACCTCATTCTGCTCACACCCCTGTATGCCACTCTTTCACATGGCTACCCTATGCAGGTATGTATCAGGTGCACAATCTCAGATGGCCTTTGTCTACCAAACATGTGAACTGTACTAGTAATCTGTCACATGAGGTACGGTCAACAGAGCCTTCAAACAAGATGATAGTTTATAGGCTCAGTAAGTGCTGTGTCTACACTCTGAGTCTTTGCCCCCTGAAACCTCGGTGCTGCTGCTGTCACTGCTTGGGGAGCTTCTTTTCTGCCAGCTTCTGCAGGTAGCTCAGAGCTATCATTCCTGCCTCAAGGTCACCATAAGTTTTGCATGTTCTCCCCATGTATTTACGGACTGATTGTTATTTGCACAAAGTATAATGAAACTCGTGTGCACTTTTCACTACACTGCCACTCACTGTGAATCTTGTTCTGTAGGCTACGTAAAATCACAGAATGTAATTAGTAAAAGGTAGACACCATTTAGGCAAAAACAATTGTAGGATGGCAGGACATAACTGTTGAAAAAACAGGCAAAATTAGTATTATAAGAAGAATATAGCTTGGCGCTGGGGGCTTGTTGGGTTGTCATAACTTCACCCATGATGGAGTCTATGAGCAGACAAAAGACAAGAAAATGTAATCTTACATTGAGAAAAGTAGTTCCTTGAATCTGTTTCCTTTTCTTATCACAAGGATACCTCATAAATGTGAAAGGAATATTTTCTTAAATTGAAACCTTTGTTGCTTCAAAGTGGACTTATTTGGTAAGTTTTAAGATTGTTTTCATTCACCTATGAACCCATATAGCCATTACTGTTATTGTAGCTGCACAAGCAGACAAGGTATATTTAAAACAAATTTCAAAAACACTTCAATTCAGAACAAAGTTTTACGACTGTAAAGAAATGACTTCAACTTGAAAAATATCCTTTAAGTCTTTGATTATTCAGCGTTGTTTGCCTGGGTGTCTGCTCTGCTCGTTTTAAATTGTCATTATTAAGATACAACGAAGGTCTCGTCCGTTGCGAGAGATGAACATCTTAAGCAGAGCTCCGACTAGCAGTGGTGTTATTTTTCATATTATCTGCTTATTATCCTGAGATATCCTGTATTTATCCAACCTGAGGGGCTCTACTACAGTATATGCAAGCATATATAAACATGGCCAACAAGAAAGAGGTTCCGAAAGAAATGAAAACTAAAGCTACATCCAAGCTAAGATCGGCAAGCCCAAGTTCAAGATGCGGTTTTTCAGAGACGGCTTTTCCACGGTCCGCTACATCGTCTTCGGCTGAGAGCGAAATGGGGAGCGAATGTACGAGCGTGAGTGAAGCAGGTCTCGATAGCTCACCAATTGGAGAAGATCACCTGAAACTGAAAAAGGCCTTGCAGTCCGCGGTTTCAACTACTCCACGCGAGCCGGGAACATCGGGGACACCGGCTACAATAGAGCTTGCCACCTCACCTACGGTGCACAAAAGCAGAATTGATCTGTCTGAACTGAAGGTGATGATCGCTGAGCTCATGCAAGAGATAAAGAAAGATATAAAGAAAAGCGAGAAGGCAAATGAGAAGGCAAGGGAAAAGGCAAATGAGAAGCTGCAACTGGACCTACGACAGGTGCTGGGTAAATTTAAAGAGCACATTCAGGAAGCCTCGTTTAAACTGAGCACACTTGCTGATCAACTGGAGGATGTCAAGGAGACATTCACGACTCGGATTGAAACAGTAGAAAATCTAGCTGTCAGTGCTGAAGAAAAAGCAACAACTGTCAACTCCAAATGCAAAAAACTAGGAGACAGACTTGCTGCTTTGGAAGATGGAAGCAGAAGAAATAATATTAGAATTGAAGGTCTGCCTGAGAATCGAGAAAGTCCAAACCCAGTGAAATTCTCAGCTGAACTATTTTCTAAAATAATTGGAGAGGACTTTAAAGCAGATTCTGAGATAGCAGCGGCTTATCGCGTATGCAGATCAAATACCGTTAGACCTAGATCTTTTATTATTCACTTCGAGAATTATTATTTAAGCTAGAGGTGATGGCACTCTCAGACACAAGCAAGAGATTATATATGAAAATAACCACATTCGTATCTTCCCTGATTTCTCTCCAGCAACAGCTACTAAATGCACAGCCTTCTACAACATTAAACAGTGGTTACGAAAAGCCAATATCAAATACAGCCTCTTGTATCCTGCCAAACTGAAAGTGGAATTGCATGGTCAATTCTATGTCTTCACCAGCAAGGAAGAAGCAGAAAAGGAATTAAGAAAGCTGATCCCGGCACCATTCTGAAACACAATAGTGAGTCATTGCCTGTCATGATATGGCAAGGATAAATAACCTACTGTCTGATCTATTTGTTAAGATACGGGTTTTTATCATTATATATCCTCATTATTACTCAGACGCTATCTGTTTATGTTTTAATTACAGTTATAGACGTTTGTGCTTAATTCTTTTTTTTTCTTATTTATTTATTTATTTGTTCTCTAACCTAAACGAGACTGTTTAACATCATACCCTTGGTTTATTGTTATTGCTATTATTGCATTAAGACTTACTATGCTTATTCTGGACCACTTTCTAACACCATTCCCGGTTTATTATCGGTTTATTATCTTAATACATTAAGATTGCTGAAGATTATATATATTTTAAGTTCATAGTTTGTTAATGATTATATTTTAGGCATATAGTATTTAGACTATATTGGTAATAGATATCTCTATTTTTAATCCTAAACGCC
>NW_024378873.1:0-17183 GCF_016835505.1 Polypterus senegalus
AATTCTGGGGCCAATACGGGGAATTTGGGGTGGGGGGAAGGCTGGTCCCATTCTAAATGGCAAGGCAATCGCGTCTTGTTTTTTTTTAAATGAGGGTTGGGGTTTTTGGGTTTTTGCCGGGGTCCCGTTGCAGAGGTGGAATAGCCATTTTGCCAATTATTAAGGGGAACCGGCCCCCCCATGAGCCAAAAAAAAGGTGAAATTCGGCGGGTTTTTGTTTAATCCATCCACTTAGGAAAATGATTTCCCCATTCTTGACCTGTCAAATAGATATTTGTTCCCCCTTTTAAGGTATTTAACTCCCACTGCTCCATGTTTGGGCAGAAGGGAGAAGGGGTTGTAAAAGTTAAAGGTGTTTTAGAGGTCTGACTTTTGGGCTTGGTCGGGGTGAATTTTGGAATTTGTTTGGGATAAATTTTCAAAAATAAACCCAAACTGAGAAGCATCACCCCTTAAACGGATAAGGTTGACAAATTTAGATAAAGATCCTTTAGACTAACACAAAAAGGTGGCCTTTGTGGAAATGGAATTTTTTATACTGGCAACAATTAAAAGCGTTCGGGGTAAAATAAACCCAAAACCGGGGGGTAAGGGCCCGCGGGACAGGGCATTGTTGACAGTAATTAGCAATGCCCAAGACATAAAGGCCCGTTAAAAAGATGTGTTGTTTGTCCATTTTTTTCCCAACCAAAATGACCAGCTGTTCCAGAACTAATGGAGTATTGGGGAATCGGGGGTAGGAATAATTTTTTTAACTGTTCGAAAAGGGGGCCAAGGCCGTACAACAGCCCATATCTAGTAAAAAGCCCCAAAAGGCCCATATTTTCAGAAAAGGGGGTTTTTGAAGTTCCAAAGAGGGGGGGCCCCCTCTCCACCCAAAGGGAAATTGAAGATGGATCCTGTTGTGTTCACCCCGTTCAACCCATGTCCAAGACTGTGGGTTAAACTGGCGTGATGAAACTTTAGAAGAAGCTGAAGTGAGGAGTGTTGAAGCAAATCATCTGTTGAAGCGTTGGTTTGAGTACTTGAGAAGGTAATGATAAAGAGAAACCGGGGGGCAGGGGGGCCAGAACATCGAAGTTTTTTTGGCCCACCCGGGTAAAATACCAGTCAAAAAAGGTCTAACTCGAAGACCAGTGTTTTTCCGGGGTCTTGATCAAAGGGAAAGTTTTTTAAACAACCAGGAATTCGGGTTGATGGTGAAGGATGGAAAGAAAAAGGGGGAAGTGCGGACTGACCAAAAAAAAAAGCTCAGGTAAATGTTGACCACTTTTTTTGAAGTGAAAGAAATATAGAATATGCTATTACATGCTCTTTCCATCAATGTTTTTGGCAAACGACCAAAGCATAAAGAGAGGACTGGAAAGAAAAAAGGAATTGAATTTAAATCCCATGATTGGTGGGGATATTAAAGTTTTTAGGTGAAAGGCTTCATCTTCCAGCGTCCAGATGAATGGCACCCCTTTTGTGGGGGGTAAAGGTCACGGTTGGGCAAACTTTTTAAAGAATTCGTAAAGGAACAAAGGCCAAAAAGGCCACCTGAGTAGGTATTGGGGGACAGGCCAGATGGACTTTTTTCTGTGTTGTAGAATCGCTGAATGCCTTCACTTTAAAAAAGTGGGGGCCCAAAATGTGAAGGGACGTCCCGATGGCACTTTGTGGGTTTGAGCTTTAGCCCAGTTCACGCTAGGGGAAAACCTCCCAAAAGCTGAAGGTGTTGGGAGAAATCCCACCTTAGACAATAATGTTCAAAATATTAAACATATGCTCCAGTGTGCAGGGGCACCCAAACCCCCCCTAAAACTTGAGGGGGTTAGAAATACCCATTGGGATATTCTGAACTGATAAAGTCCAACACCCCGTAAAAAAGAGGCCTTGTCTCTTGAAACAATGGAATTTCAACCGCAGTAAATAAAGTACTTTTGGAAACCCGATAACCTATCCAGGGTTTTTCAACCCAAGGGGTAGAGTCTTTAAAGAAATGCATTAAATATAATCAAAAATTGTGGGGACCCTCCCTTTTTCCATTAAACTGGGCCAGGGGATGAGGGCCCAATATTATGCTCCCGGAGTTTTCACTTTCCCGTTGCAACAGAACCTGGGTTGCTAAAACCTATATGGGGTAATTTGATTTTAAAATCCCCGAAGGATATGTGGGGGCCAGGTTTGTTCTGCCATAATCATAAGGGTGTGAGCTAAAAAAATCTGAATAGTCCCAGTAATGTTTCAAATTGTATTACTTTTCCTGAAGACAAATTGTTTTTGACATGTCATGTGGCAGTTTTAAGTCATAAGGGCACAATTTTTGTGTCCCCGGCCCGTATGAAAAAAAGGGATTTCACTGAGGAAACAGGGGCTGTGGATGGATTAACAACTCTGACAAAGCCTGCTGCCATTGTTTACTGATGTTAATGTTCTAGCGACAGCTAATGACAGTGTAGAAGTGAATTGTGGCTCTATATTTTGAGTTATTGACATGGGATGAAGCTATGCAGCTTCCCATAACAGGAACTGCAATTGCCATTTCTGACAAAGCTGGGACAGTCACTGATGAACAAGAGTGGCGGCACACTGTATGGGACAAGATGTTGAGGAGAAGGCCACTGTGGTGTGCATTACAATGACAAATGTGCATCACGGCAGGTTCAAGGTCACATATGATGCTGGGTTAGGAAGTCCCATCCTAAAATCACAGAAATTTGGCTGGAAGAAACGAACCACATGGAAAACATGACAAGGTAATGTCTCAACATGTACAGGGGCAGTAATAGATCTATCCAAGAAGTGCCCAGTCACAGAGGTAGCAGGACAAATGTCTTGCTGATGGGCTGAAGGAAGACAATGTTGGAATAGATCTCGCGGCAGTCATCTGTGATCAGCGAGACGAACCCAGTGTCCACTAAAGCATGGAGTTCAGCTCAGCTGTGTGAGTTGTACTGTATAAATGGAGTAGGGCTGATGTGTGCATTTGAATCAACATTATCTTGAATTGGACCGATATGTGATCAGAAACTGACATTTGGTCCTCAATACCAGCTAATAGTTTCCTGACTATGTTTAGAGGAAGACAGAGTGTTGTCTGGCGTGGAAAAATGCCCGTCTTGTGGGAGGTGTGTGATGGCGCTATCTGAGTAATAATGCTCCAATGGTGTGACATACAGTAGTGAGTGAGGAGGGGTCTATTTTGTCTGTAGGGGACCTGTGGATGGGGAAGGAACAACAGGGTCTGTCACTATAATCAGTGTTAGAAGAATGTGTATTGCAGCATAGGCTCTCTTGCGCTCACCTGAAGGAGAAGCGGACAGGTGAATTATCATAAAGTACTTGGAGGAGAAAAATTATCATGATTTATCTGTTAGGGAATGGTAGACCCTTGGATGCTGAGAGTTGGGGAAGCTGACCGATGTTGCGAGAGAGCGGGATCACCATTTGAGGAAAAGCAGTCATCATCAGAATAGGTGTAGCGGCAATTGATGAAGCTCGGAAGATGGTGTAGAGGCGTCATCATAGAGTGATTTCTTCCTGCGTGAAGATTTTGGTAGAATTGTACCAGTCCTGACAGTGGCACCGATGGTAGTTCTGTTGTTTTGGTATTGACCAGTGCAACAGGTAGATCTGACATTCACAGGCATGAGATGTGCTCCGTATTTCTTTCACTTCATGTTTTAAGGTCAGAAAACTGCTGTGTGAGTTTGGCCAATCTCTCATCAGTATAGCATTTATTAGACTGTTGTAAGTCATGTAAGTCAGATCCCGGAGATCAGCAATAGCAGTGACTAAGTCAGTCATAGGATCAGCAACACGGCTGTCTGTATTGTGTTGTGTGTGACAGTCACTGGTATGACATTTTGATGGGCCAGCTATGCTGAGCTAACTGAACACGTTCACACTGCCTTGCTACTTTTCAATGCAGCATCCAGTGTCCTGCGCCATGCTCATGGATTTTTAGTTGAAGAGGCGGATCTAAATCGGCACAAACCGTCTAAAAATTTCTACAACTTTGAGAAGCGTCAGCAGCGTATTGTGGAAAAGCTTCAGCGACTAGGTTAGTCAAGTCTGCTGCATAAACCTCTAGTGGTTCTTTGGGTTCTTGGTGGCGTTCAAATGCGTTTGAAATGTGGCCAAAAACTGCTGTCTTCCAAAAGCGGTGCTCAGACTAGCTTTAGCCAGCGCGTAGTCAGCCTTTACATGGGAAGAGGCTCTGCCGTGGAAGCCATGAGTTTTTGTTGGGAGAAGCTTAGCCCTTTTCTAGCAGACTACTGAAACATCCAGGAACCACTTCTGTCGTTGTATCCACAAAGTAAATGGCTCAACTCCGTGGGCGATTGAAGGGTGGAGCAATTCGACTCTAAGCGGCAGTTGTGCGTTCACAGTATGGCGATATCTATGCTCTTGAATAACAGCGGGTTGTTGCTGCGTCATCGCCATGTTTCCAGAAAGAAAAAAGCTGGCGCAGTAGCGTGCAGAACGTAGCTCAACTTGTAAAACTGACACCAATAGTTACTAAAGTGTCACTCAAGCAATAGCGGTAATATCACGCCCGTCTATGAAATGCAAATTATGTCCACAAACTTAACCAACGCGCTGCCACCAGTGTAGGCGGGTGTTAGATCCGCTACTCTCCTTACCAGAATTGTCGGTTCTTCTTGTCTTGCGGGCGACACCGGTAGCGTAGCCGACTGAGTCTTCGATGTGTGGAAAGGCATAAAGAGATGGTCACCCCAGTTTTGTGGACTATTTGCCAGTTATAATTATTTCTTTAAGAACACAACTGTGGACATAGTGCACTGAGCTACACAAAAACCACTTCTGTGTTTTTTTTCTATCTTTATCTTTTCTACTCCACCGCAAATTTCTCCTCCTTAAGTAATCTATCAATTAACTTTATTGAAATTTCTGATATGAACTCCTGCTTACACCCATATGACACGAGTCCACCAAAGGAAATCGTTACTCTAGTAGTAAATCGCAGTATTAATTTTATTTAAATTCTTTTCATTTTTATTACTATTTAATTTAATATTGTTTCTTTTGTATCAGTATACTGCTGCTGGATTATGTGAATTTCCCTTGGGATTAATAAAAGTCTATCTATCTATCTATCTATCTATCTATCTATCTATCTATCTATCTATCTATCTACCTATCTATCTATCTATCTATCTATCTATCTATCTATCTATCTACATACAGCAGCAGATGCTTTCATTACAACGAAGTGACCTTGAAATGCATGAATGAATCATCCACAGAGCAGTTAGTTCTGTCTGTGGTTGCAGCTCAGTTGTGCACATTTGCACAACGATCCCCAAACAGAAGCATTGTAAAAAATGTTCTTTCTTTGAACTTTCCTTGTACTGTTTTTTTGCTGTTTTTGTTTTGTGTAGTTTTAAGTGATACCTTTTCCTTATAGCTCGCCAACATTTGAAAAACATCCATTGGAATTTAACTCATTGTCACCCTTCTATAGAAATGGCAGACATGAAAAAATGATAACAGTGTTAATGTTTGTGATGTGCAATCTATTGGAATGACAAATGCAATGCATATGTCTTTGTTATATGCAAAAAGAAGAAAAATCTCGGGTTGCAAACGATACAACTGCTGCATTTGAAGACAAAAGCCGTTTTACGTGGTTCAGTGGACGCTTCGTTCAAGAAACATTTCTATTAATGCGGCACTCATTCAAGAAAATATGAGGTTTTTAAACTCTCTTGGGACCCGGACAAACAATTTCAAACAGAAACGCCAATAGTGCTTCGGGACGCACTTCAGCATGTCGTTCCCATTGGCTGGTGTGTTGGGGGTCCCAAAAGAGTTCAGAAACTTCACAATATAAAGAAGAAAAGGATGATTTGGCTTCTGATTGATAACTGTGCTGCCCACAACATGCTTCTGCATTTAGATAATGTTCATGTTGAATTCCTCCTACCCAATTGCACAGCAGTGCTTCAGCCATTGGATTTGGGCATCATTCTCACCCTGAAAGTATATTATTGTAAGGGAAATGCTGATAAAATTTTGTCAGCATAACTTGTAGACAGGAGAAGATTAAAATAATGCGAAAAGAAGCTATTGAAGCTGCTGCTATTTCCAACATCCTATCTTTGTGATGCACGTTTTCTGCAGTGACATCAACCAAAACGAGATTATGGAGTAGACTGAACATAAGCAACACACTTCGCGTGTCACTGTCTTCCATCGTCCCCAGATGGGATCGTCTGGTTGCAGGAAAACAAGCTCAGGGCTCTCACTGATTCTGTATTATGGTAAGCTGTATAATTTCTATTACTAAATTCTAACTTAACAGTAATAGAAATGTAATGTAAATTTTGTATAAAACTGCCCTACGAACCCACCCATAATCACCCCACAAACTCCAACCTCCAACAAGCCACCGGTCCCTGGAAAAAATTGCTTCTAGTAAAGCGGTCCTTGGTGTCAAAAAGGTTGCGGACCACTGGGCTACACTACTGGCTGGGCTGCTGAGGGGGCCACTGGGCAGAACTGATCATTACGAGTAGTAATAGCTCACATATTTTCACGTTTTTTTGCTCTAGTTTTATGTAATTTTGTGCTAGTATTGTAACGAACAGTGCAGACTACAGCTAAAGATCTGAAGTGGACCCGAGAAGTTGGTGAGTTGTTTATTAACAAATTTTTGTAATTTTGAGTATGTATAATTAGTGTAGGTCAGGGGGCTTTTGCATATCGGCTTATTTTACAATATACACTTTGAAGTAAACTTAATAAAGTAAAAATTGATTTTTGGAGGATTTGTTTTCCAACTTGTATTACTGAGCAATGAATTCAGTGAGCGTTTTTGCGATTTCAGTTCACACGAATAGGACTTTGTGCTGTTTATGTCACCATACTCTTACAACGTTGAAAATGCGCCTGAGAATATCCAAATGGAATTAATTGAACTGCAGTCAGATTCTATTCTGATGGCAAAATACAATGAAGTTGGTGTGCCAGGCTTGTATGATTACCTGCCACCCTCATATGTGCAGATCCGTAAGTTGGCATCGAGAGTACTGTCTATGTTTGGAAGCACTTACCTTTGGGAGCAATTTTTTAGTTAATGAAAGCTACCAAAACTCAACATCACTGAAGGCTTACTGTCGAGCACCTTTCATCCCTCATAAAAGTTGTAGCTGCACAAGATTTCAAGCCTGATATTGACAAACTGGTTACTAACAAGAGATGCCAAGTGTTGGGACAAAATAAATAAATCTCACACTGTAAGACTCCTATATAAGCAATGAATATAATATAATGAATATAATATAATAATATAAGTACTTAGCTAAGAGGCTAAGACTAATTGTATGCTGTTATGCGGAGATTGTAAAGACATAAATTGCTTTTTTTTTAAACTTTAAGTGTTCCATTTTTTAAAGTTTTCAGTATTGGAAAGAAAGCTACAGTAACTTTGAATAATAGTAAAATATTATTGGTTACAGTCTGCCCACTGGTATACGTATGGCAGTCAAGGCCCACCAATGGTAGTGAGTTTGACATGCCTGTTCTAAAGTATGAGTTATGACTTTGAATTTGTATTTAACTTTTCTTTTGATATAATGCTGTCCTGGTAATTATTTGCTTAAAGAATATGCCTTCTTTAGTATTTTGTATATTACATTTTTTGCCCTTAATTTGGATTTTCCTTTTGGCTTTTACTTTGGGCTTTTTATAATTTTTCTTGAAATTACTATTCTTTTACTTCTATGATTTCTTCCATTTGATACTTCCCTGCACTGCTAAGCTTTCTTTTTATTTATTATTTTGTTCTATTTACTTTCCGTTTCTCCTTATTTTCAGGACTATGACTGCCATACTGACGTGCTGACTTCATTCTTGCAAGTGGAAGTGGATGAAATGCTGAGCGTTTTGCTTTACTGCTGTTTGACAGTTAAGTAACATACACATTATGCTCCTTAAAACGTTTTTTGGTTGTCGCTAAGGAGTTGTATTGAAAGTTTTTTTTCCCTTTAGAAGGAGCAAAGGTAGCTGAGTGGCTGGATAAACATTTGGAAAAATGAAAAAATGTAGCATCTATGAGGCAAGGTGTGGCACGGCTTGGCAAGGCAGAAAGCACAATAAGTATTTGCAGTAACTGGCAAGTCTGTAAATAAATAAATAACTAGTGTCGTAGTGATGAAGAGTTAAAATAACACTGATTCCTTAATGGAAATAAGTTAAGGCATATAAAGAATAATTGGATAGAACACCATATAGCACTTGTACTGTAAAGTATTAGTTTCAGCAGAAAGAAAGGGCAGAAAGGAAGAAAGCATTTATTTTAAGCACAGGTAGGTGGCTGACGAAGAGAGGGACTCAGTGGTACAAAGACAGGCATCTAGAGAAGGTGCATGAGGTGGTAGAAATAGACCAATGAATAAGTAAATAACTTGAGGCGACATTCAGTAGGTGAGTTTTCTTAGTAAGAAGGAAATCGTGGTAAAAATTTTACTTGACAGAACAGTTCTTAGTAGTCAGGAAAGTCAGTGCAATTAGAAGGCGCCAGCATAAGGGTTCAGTAATGAGAAGGAGTACAAATAATGTAAGCAGAGAGCTTCAAAGAGAGGAAATAATACAAGTGGTGCAAAGTAAGTTAAACAGACTGGGAAAAGTAAAGTTTTATAACTTCAAAGAAAGACGCACAGCAGGCAGTCGAGGGGGAGAGTATTACAGGATCTTAAAGTAACTGATGGCGTTAAATAACTGTAGTAGTTCTTTAATCTGATGTGAATTTATTCATTTTAATAATTTTACTATAGTTAAATAATTTTAATTTAATTAATAGGGGTTGACCAGTTTAGTAATCCAAAGAAAAGCCAGTGCAATTCAAGTCCTGTTGGATTATGGACTTTTTGCAGCGTGGAATGGAGAGTCAGTCCTCTTTGAAGGCTCTGTCTACAGAATATGCCAGCTGATCCAGGATGTCAAGCTCAGCATAGCTGAACTGGACGTAAAGTTGTCTGGCCTACATTGTAGTAGGAATTGGCAGACCTGGCCCAGGTGCTCTTTATGGAGATGGTGTAGAGTGGAGTGAGAGGAGACTCCAGACCAGATAGGTAGAGATAGATGGGCCATAGTTGGATGTAGGTGTAAGGCAAGGGTGCACAATGTCGTGGAGCATCAACCTCAGTATTAGAAGTGTCAAACTGTTTCAGGTTCTTGCAAAACTGGATGGTGACTCTGGAAACTCTAAATTAGTAGGCACGCATGAGGATCCCTAACAGGCCAGATTAAAACCGGTTCCCAGAATGAATGAGGCTGTGATAGTGGGAGACTCAATCTTTAGGGGGATTGAAGCACAGGTTTGTTCCAGAGATGGAGAGTCTTGCATAGTGTATGGACTTCCAGGTGCACAGGTCAGATATCTCTCAGGAAGGGTGGATAGCCCTTGGCCAGAACAGGGTGGATAAAGTTGTCATTGTCCATGTTGGAACAAATGACATATATAAGGAGCAGGCTGTCAGTTATGCAATCCGAACTTAAAGAGTTAGGTACCAGGCTGAGAAGCAGAACTGACAAGGTACTCTTCTTTGAAGTTCTACCCATGCCATGTGCCACTCCAGGTAAGACTGAGGAGACAAGAAGCCTGTTTTTTTTTTTTATTTATTTATTAATTTTATTACAATCAATACATAGCAATCAAGTTTTTACAAAAAAAAAAGAATTATGCTAAGAACAGATCGATCCCCACCCTTGAGAGAGAGAGCAAGCCAAACGTGTAAAATTTAAGGCTTTTAAAAAATTCCTAAATCAACAAATTCTATGTGCTTTATGAAATCATTTCAAAATATTACTGATTAGATCCTGCCATGTTTTGAAAAAGTCTGCACAGATCCTCTAACTGAGTATTTGATTTTTCCAATTTTAAATAATATAACACATCAGTTTCCACTGACTTAAAGAGGAGAGTTTGGGTTCTTCCAGTTTATCAGAATAAGTCTGCGTGCCAACAGTGTAGTGAATGCAATCACAGTTTGTTTGTCTTTCTCCACTTTAAGACCTCTGGAAGAACCCCAAACACAGCTGTTAATGGGTTAGGAGGGATTGTGAGTCCAAGACTGTCTGAGAGGTAATTAAAAATTTTGTCCAGAATAATGTTAATTTGGAGCAGGCCCAGAACATGTGACCTAGTGAGGCTGGGAGCTTGGTTGCAACGTTCGAGGTTGGATCATGTCCGGGAAACATTTTGGAGAGTTTTAGTCGAGACAGATGTGCTCGATATATAATTTTGAGTTGTATAATTGTATGCTTTAGCATATGGAGCTTGAGTGAATTCTCTGCATTGCTACTTTCCACTCCTTTTCTGATATATTAATTGAAGATCTTTTTCCCAGTGTCCTCTTGGATCTTTGAAAGGAAGGGATTGTAAAAGGATTTTATATATTGTAGAGATGGAGTCTAACTCCTTGAAATTGAGCAAAAATTTTTTCCAGCGTGGATGAGGGTGCAAAATGAGGAAAATCTGGAAGGTTCTGTTTAACAAAGTTCCTGATTTGAAGATAGTGAAAAGAAATTTGTAGCTGGAATGTTAAATTTGGAACGTAATTGTTCATAGGATGCAAAGACGTTGTCATATATAAAGGTCTCTAAGCAACTTAATTCCAAATTTTTCCAGATATTAAAACTGCATATGTTTGTGAGGGTTGAAAGAGGTGGTTCTTTTGCAGGGTGCCACAGAAAGAAGCTTCTCCGTCTTAAAATGCTTTCTACATTGGTTCCAGATTCTAAGTGAGTGGAGCACAATTGGGTTATTAGTGTATTGCCGATAACGTGTGTTTATTGGAGCACAAAGCAAGGAATACAAAGAAGTACTGCAGGATTTTACTTCTATTGCGGTCCATGCCTGTGTATGTTCTTCTATTTGTGTCCAGGTTCTCATCGACTGTATATTTGCGCCCAGTAATAAAACTGGAAGTTAGGTAGAGCCATGCCGCCTTCTGCCTTTTGTCTTTGTAGGTCGCTCTTTGATGCTGGATGTTTAGAATTCCAAATAAATGAGGTTATTGTTGAATCTAATTGCTTAAAGAACGATTTATTAATGTATATTGGTATGTTTTGAAATAAAAAGGAGCTTAGGAAGAATATTCATCTTAACAGTGTTAATTCTTCCAGCTAGTGTGAGATGAAGGGTTGACCATCTATGCAAGTCTTGTTTAATTTTTTCCATACAGACGACGAAATTTTTGATAAAGAGCTTTATGTTTACTTGTGATGTTTACCGAGGTATTTAAACTGTTCTGCAATGATAAAAGGAAGGGTGTCTAATCTAATATTATATGCTTGCTGAATTCACGGAAAGAGTACACTTTTATTCAGATTAATTCTGAGACCAGAGAGCTTTTGAAATTCTGTGAGTGCTGCTAAGACTGCTGGCACAGAATTTTCTGGGTCCGATATATACAGTACCATGTCATCTGCATATAATGAGATTTTCTGTTCCAGTCCTTCTCTGCTAATCCCCTTTATCTGATCAGTATTTCGACAATGTATTGCCAGTGGTTCAATGGCAATTGCAAACAGCAGTGGTGACAAAGGGCATCCTTGTCTTGTGCCACGTTCTAGTTTAAAGTAGTCTGAGCAAATGTTATTGATGCAAACTGAAGCTTCTGGGTTAGTATACAGTAATTTAATCCATGCACAAATGTTCGGGCCAAACCCAAACTTCTCCAAAATAGTAAAAAGGTATTTCCATTCAATCATGTCGAATGCTTTTTCTGCACCCAATGATAATAATATTTCTGGGGTGTTTGATTTAGTTGGTGAGTATATTACATTAAACAGGCGTCGAAGATTTGAAGATAAGTGTCGGCCCCTAATAAATCCAGTTTGGTCTTGTGATATTTTTGAGGGGAGCACTTTCTCCATCCTTCTAGCTATGATTTTAGAGAGTATTTTAACGTCGTTATTCAAGTGAAATTGGTCTGTATGATGCACATTGTAATAAGTCCTTATTTTGTTTTGGAAAGACAGTGATTAGTGCTTGGCGTAAAGGTTTGTGGAAGAGATTGGTTATCTCTGGCTTCTGTAAATGTTGCTAATAGGAGGGAGCTAGCTGAGCGGAGAATTTCTTGTAAAACTCTGCAGGGTAGCCATCAGGGCCTGCTGCTTTTCCACCTTGGAGTGACTTTATAGCATCCAGTAATTCTGATAATGACAGAGGTTTATCGAGCTCCTCCACACTAATAAGCGTAAATTTGTGGTATCTGTAATTTATCCAGAAATGCATTAGATTGTATATTGTCTTCTTTAAACTCAGTAGTATATAGAGATTTATAGTAGTCTCTAAATGTGCACATTATATTTTTGTGTTCGATGATTTTATCTCCATTCGTGTTAGTAATTACCGAGATTGGTAGCACTTCTTGCTTGTGAATTTGTTGGCTAAAAGCTTATTAGCTTTCTCCATGTTCATAATAATGATGTCTGGATTTGTAAATTAGTTGTTCAGTTTCTTTAGTTGTCAAGAGGTTTAATTCTGAATGTAGAGCCTGCCTCCTCTTATGTAGAGTCTCAGCTTGGTAGTCTGGCATGTTCTTCATCTATTTTAGTAATTTAGCTTTTATCTCTGCTACTTTCTTAGCCGGATTTATTTCTGTGGGAAAGATATGAGATAATCTGTCCTCTTAAGAAGGCCTTAAGAGTTTCCCAGAGTGTTCCTGCAGAGATCTCAGGGGATGTATTTGTCTCTAGAAAGAATTCAATTTGTTTGGATATAAATTCAGTACAATTCTCGTCAGCTAATAGAAGCGGATTGAGACGCCATCTGCGGGTGAGTGTATGGGGCTTAGTAATTTCAGCTCCAAGATCATTGGAGCATGGGCTGAAATAACAATAGCATCGTATTTACAAGATTTAAGCTTAGGCAAGAAGTTATTATCTATAAAGAAGTAATCAATCCTTGAGTAGCAATGATGTACTGGTGAGTAGAAAGAATATGTTCTTGAATTTGGGTTTAAAAACCTCCAGGGATCTGATAAGTTGTGATCAGTTATAAACTTTGTAATTATCTTTCTGGTGTTAGTTGCGTTCCCTGTGGAGAAGTCTTATCTAAAAGTGGATTTAGAACACAATTAAAGTCCCCAGCCATTATAAGTTTATGAGTGTTCAGATTGGGAATGGATGCAAATAAATTTTGTATAAATTCCTTATCATCAACATTAGGTGCATAAACATTTATCAAAATCATTTTACAGTTAGATAAGTCTCCATGACCATCACATATCTCCCTTCAGGATCCAATACTACATCTGATGCTACAAATGGTACTGTTCTATGTATGAGAATTCCATGCCCTCTAGTTTTCTTTGTAAAACTAGAATGGAACATTTAGCCAGTCCAGTCTTTTGCAGCCGGAACTGATCCTTACTTAGTAAGTGGGTTTCCTGTAAAAATATTATTTTAGCATTTAGACCTGTTAGGTGAGAAAGTACTTTCTTTCTCTAATTAGTGATTCAGGCCTTTAACATTCCAGCTTACGGTTAACTGTCCCATCATGGAGACACTGATTCTGAGTTTTGGTGTCATATTATAGTCTTAACTGGAAGTGAAATAGTTTAGGTCTTAATTTCCTATTCCCCCAAGAGTTGTTGCCATGCAGCTTATTATTACGTTGATAGTTATAATTATAAAGATTGAGATGATAGATTAGATATAGATCAAGCCTGCTCTCTTTCTCTTCCCCCCTTAACCCCCACCTCCTTTTGCCTCCCAGGTGAGGCTAAAACCCACTTAGCAGTCCCAGTCCTCTGACATACCTAGAGACAGAGCACGCCCCAAAACACATCAAGCCCCATGCAGTGCGCTTTAAGGTTAAAAGATAGAGATAGCTGTTACCAATATAGTCTTTAAAAAAGAAAAAAAAAAAAAAGAAAAGAATTTTGCACTTAATATATATACATATATATACACATACACATATACATATATATATATATATATACATACATACATACATACATATAATCTTCATCAATTTTAGTGCATTAAGATGATATCCCAGATAATAAACCCAGGTGATGGTGTTAAAGATGTGTCCAAAACAAGCATAACAAGTCTTAATGCAGTAATAGCAATAACAGCAAACCAAGGGTATGATATTGAACAGTCTCATTTAGGGTACACATGAAATAATTAGAAAAGAAAAAAAAGAGGAGGAAACGTAATTAAGCACAATAAAACACAAACATTTCGCCCTAGTAATACTAAGTAATGATAAGTAAAAAGTAAGTAAAAATAATATAAGAATATGAGAATATATGCTGATAAAAAACCCGTATTTTAAAAAAATAGAACACACAGTAGATTATTAATCCTAGCTTTATCATTTACCGCCATGACTCACAATTATGTATCAGAATAGTCCCGGGATCAGCTTTCTTAACTCGTTTTCTGCCTCCTCCTTGCTAGCGAAAACATAGAAATACCCCCGCCATTCCACTTTCAGTTTTGCGGATACAGGAGGCCGTATTTGACATTGGCTTTGCCCTAGCCGCTGTTTAATATTATAGAAGGCGCGCGTTGATAGCTGTTGCTGGAGAGCGTCAGGGGAAGAGCCCAATTTGGCAATCTTCATATTTAATATCTTCCTTTTTTTTCCTGAGGAGTTCCATCACCTCTAACTTAAATGATAATCGTTCAAAACGGACTATAAAAGATCTTGGTCGGGTCTGACGGTGTTTGATCCGTGCAGCGTAAGCCCTGCTATCTCAGATTCTGCTTTAAAGTAGCCCCGATTATTTTAGAAAAAAGTTCAGTTGCGAATTTCACCGGGTTTAAACTTTCTCGATTCTCGCAAGCCTTCAATTCTGACATTATACCTTCTATTCCCATCTTCTAAACCAGCCAGTCTGTCTCCAAGTTTTTCTCCGAGTTTTTTACATTCCGAACTGACATTTACTGCTCTTTCCTCGGCACTGGCAGCTAGATGTTGGCTATTTCGATCCGATTCGTGAATGTCTCACTAAGATGCTCCAATCGATCAGCAAGCGTGCTCAGTTTAGCGAAGTTTTTCTCAATGCGCTCTTCAATTTTACCCAGCACCTGTCGAAGTTCACGCTGTACCTCTTGACGAAGCCTTTCATTTGCCTGTTGATTTCCTGTCGCAGACATTCATTAGGGCCCGTTTCATCTCCTGTTTCAGTCTCTCATGTGCCTTTGCCGTTGCTTTCTCATTAGCCTTCTCTTTCTATATCTTGCCTGAGGTCAGCGAGCAACACTTTCAGTTCAGATAGCTCAAATGTGCCTTCTTGTACCGTAGATGAAGCAGCAGACTTTTGCTGAAGCCGGTGTCCCCGCTGCTCCAGTCCGCGTGATTGCGTAACTGAAGCCGCGGACCTCCGGCCTTTCCAGTTTCAGGTAATCCTCTCCAATGGCGAGCTATCCACATCTGCACTCCGATCGCACCTGCTCCCCTTTTCGGCTCTCAGCAGGCGACGATGTAGCGGACCGTGGTCCCGAGGAGTCTGTACTTTCGCCCATCTGATCCAGGTCTGTCTCTGAGTAGCCCGTATCTCGAACTAGGGCTTGCTGATCGCAGCTTGGATGTAGCTTTAGTCTTCGATTCTTCGGACCCCCCTTCTTGTTGGCCATGTTTATATGTGTTTACATATACTGTAGCGGTCCCTCTCGGGTTGAATAAATACAGGATATCTCAGAATAATAAGCAAATAATATGAAAAATAGCACCACTGCTAAGCGGAGCTCCACTTCAGGCGTCCATCTCGCGATCGAGACGAGACCAAAATCCAGAAGCCTGGTTTAATGCATGTCTCAAATCTAGGTGTAGGATGGAAAAGCATTGGATTAGGGGGCACTGCGACTCCTTTCATAGCAAATGTGACCTGTTCTGATGTGATGGGATCCATTTGAACTGGAGGAGCACTAATTTATTGGAGATGTGTATGAGTAGTATTGAGTATTGTTTAAACTAGGTAGTGAAGGGTGCAGGGAGTTTTTGACAAGCCAAGTTTAGAACTGTACATGAGAAAACAAACACTAGTGTGAAAAATAATATGTATAGTAACATAAATTCTAACAAAAATTTAAGTCCAAAACTAAAATAAGTAACACATTAAAAATAGCCTAAAAGCTGGACACATTAAAAATAACACAAGTGAGTTGGAGTTGTGTAGCTGATCATAATTATGATATTACTAGTAACAGCGGACTGCATAATAATGTGCAGTGAATACACTTGACTTATAGTTTTCATCCTCTTTCTCTGTATGTTTAGCATTTGTTTGCTCAGAGATTGATACGCTTCTTCTCTTCTTATGTCGGCATCTTTTCGCATTAAACCTGATTAAGTCATTTTTGTGTTACAATTACTTAGCATGTTTTTCTTGATTTTCACTTAAGCTGGCACTTAAGTGTTCAATCTACCTCAAGATTGATTTAAAATATGAAGAAGTAGAGGAAGTGACGTAAGGGTGGTAGGAATGAGAACGGCGCCCATACACATGTGCCACACTGCCGCCCTGAGCCCGCTGCCAAGAGTTGATTCTACAATAAAATAAAAATAAAAATAAAGTGAGTACTAAAATCATCACCCCGAAAGAGGACAATAGAGGTCACGTGAGTATAGTGTACTAAATTTCAGGTCAATAGGTCAAACAGTTTTGAGCTATAGGTGATTTAAAGTCCTGGACAGACAAACGGACAGCCAGCGGTAGAGTATTATATAAGAAGATAGCAAAACAGAAACCTGGCTAAATAAAAACAAGGATGAGTATAACATAGATGGGTGCAAATTTTAGAAAGGATAGACAGAACAGAAAAGGGGTGTTTCTGTTTTAGTCAAACAGAGTTTGAATGCATGTCTTCCTCAATTGGATGATGAGCCCAATCTTAGTGAGGACATCTGGATTTATCTGGAAAGCATTTGGGAAAGAGGCCTTGTTTTAGTATACTATAGTCCAGCGTTCTTAACCTTTAAGTATTTGCAACCCGAGTTTTCATAACAGATTTAATCGCACCCCTAACATTTTTTGAAATGGAGATGCATATTTTATTATACCTACTTAACTTTCATCAACATTTATCTAACTCTGTATTTATTGTTCTAATATCAGAATGTAGTTTAAGTTAATTTGTTTGGTTCAACAGATGTTTTTCATATTTTGATTCTTGTTTTCTTTCTTCACATCTTTGCCCCCTTTTTT
>NW_024378874.1:0-4264 GCF_016835505.1 Polypterus senegalus
GCTATATTGTTCAACTATCATTACTAATAAAGGCTAAGCCCTCACTGGACTTACTCACTGTGACTCTGACAATCTAATCTCCACCCGTAGTGAGGCTGAAATTTGACGTATTCAAAACTACAAAAACAAGGTTTCATTTTGAATTCTACCGACGTCGTAATGGTCCGCGCATGTTGAACTTTCTTATTTATGGCCCCATCTTCCACGGAATTTGGTAGCGGCTTCCTCGCTAACGAAACGATGCGATACTTATTTGATGGTATGGCGCACTGCGGCCGCCATATTGAACTTTCAACATCACTAATTTTCCAACTTCCCGTGTAGGTAGAAGGCTGGCCCATCTTCCGGAAATTTGTAGGTGGCTTCCTGCGTAACCAAAACCGATTGCGTACTTATTTCAGTGGTATGATGCCGCACATAGACGCCATATTTAATTTTCAAAGCGTTACTAATTCTCCAACTTCCGTGTAGGTAGAAGGCTGAAATTTGGAGGCTCATTCCCTTACAGCTTACTTACAAAAGTTAAGCAGGTTTCATTTCAAATTCTGCACATACGGTCATAACGTGTTGATAACGCCTGCCATGTTGAACTTTCTTATTTATGGCCCCATCTTCATGAAATTTGCAGGTGGCTTCCGCGCTAACCAAAACCGATGTACGTACTTACTTCAGTGGTATATACCGTCAGCCATATTAAATTTTCCAAGGTCACTAATTCTCCAACTTCCCATGTGGGTAGAAGGCTGAAATTTGGTAATTTATTTCGGTGGTATGATGCACTGTCGTCAGCCATATTGAACTTTTCAACAGTCTTTGTTACTTATGGTCCCATCTTCAAGAAATTTGGTCGGGTTCCCAACGCTAACTGAATCCTACTTACATACATATATATCGCCCATAGCCTGCAGCTCGGTCATGTGTGTGAGGCGGCGCGGTCCCCATCCTAACGCCTCTACGCTATTAGCTACCTTCCTATATAAGGCTAACGTCGCTCCAGTCTCTACATTCCCTTGCTTGCTCCACAGGATTCATGTCTCCCCCTACTGATAACTACAACCTTTTTATTTAATCCACGGCCTCCCGCTGTTTTATTGTTCATTTATTACGATTATAGTTATTGTGTAGTTATTTTAGACTTACAGTACATTGTTCAGATACCCATTTTTCCTTTATCATTCCAACCATACCCACATTAACATGTCTATAGAGGTGATCACCATCGATCAAAGAACTGTCACTTGCGAGTGGTTTCCATGCCCAGAGATGGCACCTACCTTTTCCATTCTCTGCGGTATATATTGCACGGCATATCAGGCTCACTCTTGATATCATGGAGGGAACATTGTGTCTTATATATTGAATGACTGGGATAGGTTCAAGGTGTGGACTGATGGTACAGGAGATAATTATACTACACAGGAACACTATAAGAGTGTAGCCTTCACGCTACAGTATTTATCTGCATGTGAGTTGATGGCTGCCCGCTTAATTGTTCGGTTATCATTTTCAAGTGTACGAAATGGCCAAATATTTTACACCTTTGGATCTGACCGCCAATGCCTTTTAAGCATCTTAGATTCACAGGTGTGATTTCAGTAGTGGACACTTTGATGTTTATGTATGTTTCAAACTCTCAAAAGCTGGATGTGATTTTATCGATGAAACCGGTTGTGTGCTTAAAGCGCTTGGATAGATGCTTTAGATGTCTCTTCAACAATACTGTCACGTAATTGAAACAAACCATGAAACTCAAACCGATTATGACAGCAGCAATCCAAGCTGTGAGATTTGAGACAAAATTTCTGTTCACATAGCCAACTGTAAGTTACATGCTCAAAATTAAACTCAGCGACAGCTTAAGTCATGTTACAACCGAGCCGAACTGACAACATGGTATACAAAGAGATCCATACCAAATAATTTTAGTTTAAAAGGTTTAATTTTCTTCTTAATAAAAAATTTTAATGCATACTAGCTAGTTGTATTTACTAGTATATATATATATATATATGTTGTGTGTGTGTATATATATATATATATATATATATATATATATATATATATATATTGATTTCTTATTCTTTTGCATGTTTGTCACACAAAATGTTTCTGATCATCAAACACATTTAACCATTAGTCAAATATAACACAAGTAAACACAAAATGCAGTTTTAAATGATGGTTTTATTATTTAGGGAGAAAAAATCCAAACCTACATGGCCCTGTGTGAAAAGTAATTGCCCCTGAACCTAATAACTGGTTGGGCCACCCTTAGCAGCAATAACTGCAATCAAGCGTTTGCGATAACTTGCAATGAGTCTTTACAGCGCTCTGGAGGAATTTTGGCCCACTCATCTTTGCAGAATTGTTGTAATTCAGCTTTATTTGAGGGTTTTCTAGCATGAACCGCCTTTTTAAGGTCATGCCATAGCATCTCAATTGGATTCAGGTCAGGACTTTGACTAGGCCACTCCAAAGTCTTCATTTTGTTTTCTTCAGCCATTCAGAGGTGGATTTGCTGGTGTGTTTTGGGTCATTGTCCTGTTGCAGCACCAAGATCGCTTCAGCTTGAGTTGCGAACAGATGGCGGACATTCTCCTTCAGGATTTTTGGTAGACAGTAGAATTCATGGTTCCATCTATCACAGCAAGCCTTCCAGGTCCTGAAGCAGCAAAACAACCCCAGACCATCACACTACCACCACCATATTTTACTGTTGGTATGATGTTCTTTTCTGAAATGCTGTGTTCCTTTTACGCCAGATGTAGCAGGGACATTTGCCTTCAAAAGTTCAACTTTTGTCTCATCAGTCCACAAGGTATTTTCCCAAAAGTCTTGGCAATCATTGAGATGTTTCTTAGCAAAATTGAGACGAGCCCTAATGTTCTTTTGCTTAACAGTGGTTTGCGTCTTGGAAATCTGCCATGCAGGCCGTTTTGCCCAGTCTCTTTCTTATGGTGGAGTCGTGAACACTGACCTTAATTGAGGCAAGTGAGGCCTGCAGTTCTTTAGACGTTGTCCTGGGGTCTTTGTGACCTCTCGGATGAGTCGTCTCTGCGCTCTTGGGGTAATTTTGGTGGCCGGCCACTCCTGGGAAGGTTCACCACTGTTCCATGTTTTTGCCATTTGTGGATAATGGCTCTCACTGTAGTTAGCTGGAGTCCCAAAGCTTTAGAAATGGCTTTATAACCTTTACCAGACTGATAGATCTCAATTACTTCTGTTCTCATTTGTTCCTGAATTTCTTTGGATCTTGGCATGATGTCTAGCTTTTGAGGTGCTTTTGGTCTACTTCTCTGTGTCAGGCAGCTCCTATTTAAGTGATTTCTTGATTGAAACAGGTGTGGCAGTAATCAGGCCTGGGGGTGGCTACGGAAATTGAACTCAGGTGTGATACACCACAGTTAGGTTATTTTTAACAAGGGGGCAATTACTTTTTCACACAGGGCCATGTAGGTTTGGATTTTTTCTCCTAAATAATAAAACCATCATTTAAAAACTGCATTTTGTGTTTACTTGTGTTATATTTGACTAATGGTTAAATGTGTTTGATGATCAGAAACATTTTGTGTGACAAACATGCAAAAGAATAAGAAATCAGGAAGGGGCAAATAGTTTTCACACCATTTATGATCGAAATTTCTCTATAGGTGAAAAATCTGGACGCAGACTGGGCCCTTTCATACCGGATCCTTCTCCCCCGCAGCCATGATTTGTGATTGATAGGTGGTCTGGCTTTTTTGTTGAAAAATGCAGGTCTTCCCTGAAGAATGGCGTCTGGATGGGATATTTGTTCTAGAACCTAAATATATTTTTCTGCATTGATGTGCCTTTCCCGACATCAAGCTGCATACCAACCCCCCAGCCCCCCTACCATCAGAGACAGGCTTCCTTTGGGGGGTTTTATAAATCTTGGGTTGTCCTTGCCCCTTTGGGGGATGAAAGGCATCCCAGATTTCCAAAAAAACGGTATTTCGTCTGACCCGAACAGTCTTTCCCTTTTTCCACCTCCTTTTTTATCCCTGGATGAACGGCTTGTGGATCTTTTCAGAAATGGGTCCTTTGCCTGTGAGTTTCAGCTGGCAGCGGGGGGTGGCCCCGGTGGATTTTTTTAATGACAATGGTTTCTGGAAGTATTCCTGAGCCCATTCTGTGATTTCCTTTGGGAGCATTCCTGTTTGTGGTGACATTGTTTTTAAAGGGGCCGGAATCAGGGCATCCAGTATGTTTCGGCCTTGACCCTACCACAAAAATTTTCCCGATT
>NW_024378875.1:0-34600 GCF_016835505.1 Polypterus senegalus
AATTACAAAGTTTATAGCTGATCACAACTTATCAGACGAAAGGAAGTTTTTAAACCCAAACTCAAGAACATATTCTTTCTACGAACCAGTACATTGTTGCTACTCAAGGATTGATTATTTCTTTATAGACAATAACTTCTTGCCTATAATTAAATCTTGAAAATACGATTGCTATTATTTCTGACCATGCACCTATAATCTTGGAACTAAAGTTACTAAGTCCCATACACTCGCCCCGCAGATGGCATCTCAGCCCGCTTCTATTACCAGACGAAAATTGTACAGAATTTATATCCAAACAAATCAAATTCATTCTAGAGACAAATACATCCGCAGAGATCTCTGCAGGAATACTCTCGGAAACTCTTAAGGCCTTCTTAAGAGGACAGATTATCTCATATCTTTCCCACAGAAATAAATTAGAAACCAAGAAAATAGCAGGGATAAAAAGCGAAATTACTAGAATAGATGAAGGACATGCCAGACTACCAAACAAGACTACATCGGAAAAGGCAGGCTCTGCATTCAGAACTAAACCTCCTGCCAACTGAAGAAACTGAATAACAAATTTAAAAATCCAGACATCATTACTATGAACTTGGAGAGAAAGCTAATAAGCTTTTAGCTTAACAAATTCATAAGCAAGAAGTGCGCAACTCAGTCTCAGTAATCACCAATGTGAACGGAGATAAAATCGTAGCCAAAAAAATATAATGCACTCTTTCATAAATCTCTATATACTACTGAGTTTAAAGAAACCATATACAATCTAATGCATTTCTGGATACATTACAAATACCACAGATAGACACTTTTAGTGCGGAGAAACTTGAAAAACCTCTGGCATTATCAGAATTACTAGATGCTATAAAGTCACTCCAAGGCGGGAAAGCAGCAGGCCCTGATGGCTACCCTGCAGAATTTTACAAGAAATTCTATGCTCAGCTAGATCCCCTCCTATTAGCAACATTTATGGAAACCAGAGATAAACAAACTCTTCCTCAAATTTTTTGCCAAGCACTAATCACCGTTTTTCCAAAACAAAATAAGGGCCTTATTACAATGTGCATCATACAGACCAATTTCACTTCTGAATAATGACGTTAAAATACTCTCTAAAATCATAGCTAGAAGGATGGAAAAAGTGCTCCCCTCGGTAATATCACAAGATCAAACTGGATTTATTAGGGGCCGACACTTATCTTCAAATCTTCGACGCCTGTTTAATGTAATATACTCACCAACTAAATCAAGGTGCCAGCCTCTTTTATATTGTTTCCACATGACCAAATCCCCAGTACAATTACCAAAGAAGGTAGACAAACTTGTGCTAAGCATCAAACAGGCAGGTCCAAATAACACTTAGGGACAGCTGTTGTCAGCCCTAAAAGGACTGTCTGTCTTTATGCTTTGCTTGGCCCAGCAATTCTGAATGCTGACACTCTGTGCTAAATCTGGCTCAGCTCTTCATGCCATGTTACACAGAAAAAGAATGAAAAATACATTTAAAAAGATTAAAACAGATACAGTGACACAATTCATAATATTCTAACAAACTTATTATGACAGACCACCCTTTGTCACTGGATCTGTGACAAAACAATCCCTGAGAATCTTATTCACAAAGCAAAAGGTACTCAGTCCCCCTTCACCATGTAAACAGCTCTTCAAGAATGCTTGTAAAGACGTGGGGTGTAGTGCCGGTCCAGCTCCTGCTTCACCCGTTTAATACGCAAATGTAAGTAAATATTTGTAATGGTAAAAATGATAATAATAATTAACAGTACAATTGGATGAACAAGTACATTTAAAATAGTGTTACTCGATGGTGACCATTTAGTGAAAAAATCCCACCAGTGATGTGTAGAGATCTCTTCAATTTCTTCTGCAGAGGTAATTACTTTCGTTTCATCAGTTTTCAATCTTACTTGTTGGTTCCTTGCTTTTTGTAACGTTACATTAAAAAGATGTTCATATTGTTTAGCATGCTCTAAAACCGCTTTATATTTCGGTAGTTCTATTTCGTAGGCAAATTGTAAATTCAGGAATGGGTTAGCTTCTGCTTCCCAATGTATATCCTCCCATGTAGTTAACATGTAGGTTCTTCCATAATAGTCATCTCGTATATTACTCACATTGATGCAACAGGATACCCCTGGGCCCTTGTAGTGGGTACCATCACTCCAAGTGATGCTATTTATTGTCACTGCACATGCAGAGGTGGTATCAGTTTGAAACACTTCAGTGGAGTTTACTGCTATTTGGCGCCAATAACAGTCTCCAGCTAAAGGATGCAAACAGGGGTGTGGCAATGTACCTACCCTTTGACATACGAACCCATCTTGCCAGTTATAACAAAAGGCAGGTTCAACAGTATTATTATTTAGATCTATCCATTGTCTAGTTTGGCATATTGATTCTTCACACATGAAGGACTTTTGCTGCAACCACCAGTCTGATGGTAATTTTAGTTCTGTTCTCCAATGTTGGGGGTTTTTGAATCCCCAATCTGTCTTAAAATTTAAATACTGCTGTATAGCAACAATCTGTTTTAAATAGCAAGCTGATTCTTCATCTATGGCCCATTGGCTTTGTAAACCAGTCCATAAGCACTCATTTAACCACCCATGGTGAGTCTTCCATAATAGCAACTCCTGTATATGCCTGTCTGCCAACTCTGGCCCCCAATGAGCCAAAGTTTGCAAACTATTGGTTTGTTTCACACCAATAGATGATATTTTGTGATATATTGCTGCTATATCAGCAGTATTAAAAGATCCTAAACCTAAACCTCCTACTCCTAAACCAGTTCCTATAGCTCACCACATGTCTCGCTTTGGCCTTCGTTTTATTTCTACCTTATGAGGAGGCCATAAGGATTGTATGTTTCTACAATTATATTTTGCACCTGTACTGCGTGGTACTATATGTTCTCCTCTTGGAAACTCGTGACGTTTTATATCAAACCCACTAACATTAATGTTGAGTGCTACAGTAATTATTTTATGTGCTATCCTAGCTTTTTTACAACCATTCATTTGTCTAAGTAATATTGCATCAAATGGGTAACCATTCCCTCTCCTAGTCTTATGAATTTCCCATAACATTACTGGTACTTTTACATTCGTTGTTGCTTCCTGTTTAATTTAATTTAATATAATATTACATCATTCTCGGGTGTTGATATTGCAGTCAGTTGTTGCCCCCCTTCAATTGTCCAACATGATAGTCCATTAGAATCAGGTTTACAGTTCATCATAGCCAACCAGACAGATACGTTATTATGCACAGTCGCAGTTATTGCAGTGTCTTCATAAGTCATCACAGGTAAAGGTAACAAGACAGGATATTCCAGTTTCATGGGAAATGGAGCCGGGAAAGCAGAGGGGCGACTGAGAGCCCGTTAAAAGAACCATTCTAGTGTCTCCTGGTCCTAGGCTTTTGCCCTGGAGTTAAAACCTATACCTTTTCTCCAATTTCTCCTTTAAACCATTCAATACTGACTAAAACAGGTGTGACTTTTTCTATGTGCAATTTACATATGGCCTGTCCTTCAGCTATGTGTATGTCTTTACTGCCTTGATTTTCTAATACTAAATACCATTCATTTAAACAGATATCTAATGTCTCTGTTAGGCATGCATCTGTTAAAAGCATTTCAATATGTATTCTAACCTCCCATTCCTTTGGCCACTGACCTGTTATTCCCAAGCTAAGTCTCTCTGAGGAGTTTAACTTGATTGTAAGTGATTTAGGTGCCCTAACCAATAACCCTGTGGGAGTTAATTCATTGTTTGCCAGTGGACTAATTGTTGTCAGGTGGAGGGCACACATAGGTGGCTCTCCTCCGACATTTTGATGTCTCATAAAAGGTGTGGACCCAGCCAGCGGACGATTATTGAGATTAAATAAGGCTTGCTTTAAAACTTTAGTCCAGCCTTTCAGATGATTGTGCCCAGTTAGTTTTTTAACTTGTTCTTTCAACAGGCCATTCATTCTCTCAATAAGTCCTGCAGCCTGTGGGTGATAAGGAATATGCAGAGTCCATTGAATGCCAGCTCCTTGAGCCCACTCTTGTACGTCTTTTCCAGCAAAGTGGCTTCTTCGATCACTTTGGATTTCTTCAGGCACTCCATATGCTTGGATTAAATGGCTCAGTCCATTAAGTGTAGCTTTCTGGTCAGCTCTTGTTGACAGATAAGCTTGTAACAGTCCAGAATAAGTATCTACTGCAGTTAAAGCATATAATAGTTTATTTTCTCGTAGCAGTGGCCCAATGTAATCCACCTGAAAAATTTGTCCTGGTCCCATTCCTCTCTTCAGTTTACCAGTTGCCTTCTTCTGTAGAGGCCATTGTTATACTTCTGTACATGTGGAGCAATTGTTCACTATTTGTTTAACAATATCAGTAGTGACTGGTATACATCGCTGATGACACCATTGATATGTTTTTTCTGCTCCCATGTGTCCAGAAGTTTCATGAGCCCACCTTGCTAATGATATTAAGGAAGGCTCGATTACATTTACTTCAGCATAGGTGCACAGGTCTTCATTCTGTGTATAGGCTTCTTCCAGGTTGATTTCTCGAACAGCAGCTATTAGATCAGATTGTTGGTTATATAGCCTCTCAAGGGATATCAGAGGGGCATGGGCATCTACATGACCAATGAGGGTTTCCCCTCTTGTGCCCATTGTCCAAAGCTGCTCCCACAGTTCTGTGCCACCCCAGAGTTCTCTCCCATGCATAGTCCAAGCAGCCCTTCTCCACATTGTGATCCACACTGTTAGTCCTTGAAAAACTACCCAGCTATCTGTATAAACAACAATAGGGAAGCTTTGATTTTCTGTTAATGCCATAGCGACGGCAATAAGTTCAGCCCAGTGGCTTGATTTACCTTCCCCCTGTTGCTTCAGGATGGTCTCAGTGTGAGGTTGATAAGCCACTGCTCTCCAAAGCCTTTTTCCTCCTTCCACAGTCGCTGATCCGTCTGTGAACCAGCTGTTCTCCTGTTGCGCTGGTGTCAAATGATCGTAGGCCGGTGCTTCTTTAAAGGGCGACTCCACTACAGACAGAACAGGTGGTATGTCCTCTGGATCCTCATAAATCACAGCTCCGGCCATAGCCCCTTGTAAGGCACTCGTGTCTTTGCCTTCAAAGTGTGCTCTTGCTTGCAAATACCATTTCCACTTGCATAAAGTTTGATTTTGGGCAGCGCCTGCTCTCGCTCCCAGGCCATTATCTCTAACCCACCCAGCAATGGGCAAGTTAGTATGTAGCTTTACCGGAGCAAGACCAGTCTGTCTCTCAGTGTGCAAAAGAGCCCAGTATGCTGTAAGAAGCTGCTTTTCAAGTGGTGTATATTTAGTCTGTGAGCCTGTCAGTTGTCGGCTCCAAAAGCCGGTGGGAACACGTTTACTGCCATGCTTCTGCCATAAGCTCCAGGTAGCAATATTATTCTGTTCTGTGGCTTCCAGTTCAAAAGGCAAATTCGCTTTTAAAGGTCCCAGTCCTTGGTGTTGGACTAAAGCTTCTTTAGCTGCCCCAAAAGCAACTTGTTTTTCTGTCCATTCAAACTGTGCCTTTTTCTTGACAACATCATGTATAGGTCTTAAAATTAGTCCCAAATGTGGCACAAATGCTCTCCAAAAGTCCAATAAACCCACAAAGGATTGAGCTTCTTTTTTGTTAGTTGGTGCCTTTAATTTATACAACGAGTCAATTACTTTTTGGGGCACTCGTTTTTCTGGTCCAAACCACATCATGCCCAGAAATTTAACTTCTCTGGCGGGTCCTTGGATTTTATCTTTATTGATAGCCATTCCTCTGCTCTCCATGTGGGATATTAAAACTGGCAATGCATTCGTTACTGCTGCTTCATCTCCAGTTAACATTATATCATCCACATAATGGAAACATCGTACCAAATCTGAGCAGGTAGCCAGATCTCTTGCTACAAGTCCATGGCACAACGTAGGGCTGTGTAGGTATCCCTGTGGCAGTACTTGAAAGGTGTACTGTCTGTCCTTCCATGTAAATGCAAACTGATCTTGACTTTGGGTTGCAATTGGAATAGAGAAAAAAGCATTAGCCAGGTCAATAACAGCATGCCACTCTACTGCATTAGCCATGATGTCTTCTATGATGGTCACAATATCAGGAACTGCAGCAGTCAATTGCGGTGCTTTAGCATTTAGACCTCTGTAATCGATTGTCATTCTCCATGAACCATCCGGTTTTCTGACTGGCCACACAGGAGAATTGAAAGGGCTAACTGCAGGTCGAATAATTCCTACCCGCAATAACTCTTCCACTGTTTCTTCTATTTCTTGCAAACCTCCTGGCAAACAATACTGTTTTAAATTTACAGGTGTGTCAGGGACTGGAATTTCTAAAGGGGTCCATTTTACCTTTCCTCTTACTATTGCTTTTACTATTCTACACATGACATTACGAATCCCAAAAGAAAATGTTCCCCATTCTGTTTGGAATGACTTTCCAGTAAGAATATCTATCCCCAGAATATATTCCGGCAATTCTGAAATGAGCACCTTAGCTTTAAAAGAGGGTGACTTTCCTATTGCTAAGTGTACTGTGATTAGTTTCGCCTGGATATCTGAGCCTCCGTATCCGTTTACATTTACAATTGGTCCTGAAAAGTTATGTGGATTCCAGTGAATTAAAGTGACTTCTGCCCCAGTATCCATAAGTGCCATAACCTGATGTGGTTTTTTTCCTTACCCCAGTAAATGGTTAGCGGGACGTACGGGCGTCGGTCTCCTGCATGAATGAGCCGTACCTCCCCGCCTACAGGAGACCTGCCCTCTCCTCAATATGTTGGTCGAGATGTGCGCCACTCGTTCGGAAAGCTAAAAAAACATTTCGGTTTGTGTTCGGAGTGTTTTGGTTCCTCCTCACTAGGCGGTGCGGTTGGAGGGATTCTGCCCTCGTCTTTTTTAGACTTTCTCGGAGCTTGCCATCTCTGAAAAATTTCCCCTGTTGGTTTGCCATCGATATCCATTTTATGTATTCCTGCTTGTATCAGATCATGCACCATCTTTGTACGGCTTATTCTTTGTATTGTATGTCCTGCTATGGCTCTAACTGGTCTCTGCCCAGCCGATACCGTTGCTCCCAATTCATCTAACTGACCCAATAATGAGGCCACATCCCATACTGTCTGCTGATTAACTCCAGCGAGCATAGATAATAGAGCCCCTTTTAAATGATGCGATGCATTTTTTATTAAACTGTTTCGCATTCCGGCAGTGAAAGCTTCATTATCAGGGCCAGCAAACACAACTCCTGGCGTGGCTTTATAAATAGCTGCCTGCACACCCATTTCTCGCAGCTACTGAATTGCTTCAGAAGCTGTACGCCAAGATCTCTCAATGTCTTCCGCGTCTCTCGTGTCTGGATAAGCGTGTTTCACGGCGTTTACAACCCATTCCACTATTGATACGATCGCTTGATTCTGTCTCCCTCGAAAATACATTTCTTAATTTCGGATTCGTGGTGATAGAGCCTAAATGTTTGATCTCTGTATCTGTCAATTGACAACTATCACCCCCTTCATCCCACATACGTAAAATCCACTGCATCAAGCTCTCGCCTAATTTCTGTCTATATTGTTTACTGAGTTCCAGAAACTCTGCTTGTGTAAAATCGCGTACGGTCCGCATTACCCTGTGCTGTCCACCGGGGTGCCCCTTGGCTTTATTTTGCACGACCGGTCTCTCATCTATAATTGTACACGTGTCAGTATTATACGTTCACGCCTCTCCGTCCTCATCGTCGGCTTCCCAGATATCGTCGTCACTATCTGAGTTATGTATTCTGCAATCCAATGTTTCTGGGTTCCAATTGAATTGCATTATAGCTCGTATTTTAAAAGAGGAAACGGGGTGTGTTTTGCCTTGTTTACGGCGCTTAGCATGCACTAAACAGACAGCTAGCGTAGTACATTTAGCTTCCCACTCGTTCGCCCGAGACGTCGCATTTTCCATGCATTCTCAAGTAATCAGTTGCTTATCTTGTAAGTTTTCTATTTCTTGTTTGAGTTCCCCACACTCTATAATCATATTCTGCAGTTTATGATCCAACTCACGTACTGCAGTTAATAAAAGTCAGCCTATTTCACCGGCTGCTTGTTGTTCCTTTTTTCCCCTGCGCTCTAGCCTGAGTGCCAATACCGCCTGTTGGACATTGGAAGGAGTCACTTCCCCCTCTAACTCGGGCCATGCAATTGGGGCTGTATAATTATTAAATAACTCGACCACGGCTGTCCATGACAGTGCGCACGACCACCCAGGGAACTGGCTGAGACCACCTCTGCCGGCATTATCCAAAGCATATGTTTTAAAAATATTATTCATCATAAAATTATGATTTATGAATATTAATATTGGTTATTAATATCGACACAATCCTGCTCGCAGCGCCAATTATGTTTCCGATGGGAGTGTTAGCTCCTTGGAAAATATGTTCTTTTATATTGCGGCATTTTAATAAACCTTTATTTAAATAATTATAAATTATAATGGCGATATCCCTCTTTTCAGCGATAGGCGGCGACAAAGTCACAGAAAAGACAGAATATACTTAGCTTCTTTAATGCGGCTTACGTTGCTGTACAGACAGGGAAGACCAGCCAGTTTCATCTTACACCGAAGAGGTCTTTTTAGTTTCTTTTGCTTTCGGGGATTCGGTCGTGTAGAAACTGCTTTTTTCTGTCACAACGGAGGTGGCTTTTGAGTCAATCGCTTCCACTCACTCAGGTCCTCAAAGTTGCCTGCCTCTTTTATATTGTGTCCACACGACCAAATCCTCAGTACAATTACCAAAGAAGGTAGACAAACTTGTGCTAAGCATCAAACAGGCAGGTCAAATAACACTTAGTCCTTTTAGGGCTGACAACAGCTGTCCCTGTCAGTTTTTATGCTTTGCTTGGCCCAGCAATTCTGAATGCTGACACTCTGTGCTAAATCTGGCTAAGCTCTTCATGGCATGTTACACAGAAAAAGAATGAAAAATACATTTAAAAAGATTTAAAACAGATACAGTGACACAATTCTTAATATTATAACAAACTTATTATAACATTACATTGGAGAAGTTTGGGTTTGTCCCGAACATTTGTGCATGGATCAAATTACTGTAAACTAACCCAGAAGCTTCAGTTTGTATCAACAACACTTGCTCAGACTATAGTACTTTAAACTATAACCTGGTACTAGACAAGTATGCCCCTTTTCACCGCTACTGTTTGCAATTGCCATTGAACCACTGGCAATACATTGTCGAAATACTGATCAGAAAAAGGGGATTAGCAGAGAAGGACTGGAACAGAAAATTTCATTATATGCAGATGATATGGTACTGTACATATCAGACCCAGAAAATTCTGTGCCTGCAGTCTTAACAGCACTCACAGAATTTCAAAAGATCTCTGGTCTCAGAATCAATCTGAATAAAAGTGTACTCTTTCCAGTGAATTCTCAAGCATATAATATTAGACTAAACTGTTCTGCAATGATAAAAAATAGGGTATCTAAATACCTAGGGGTAAACATAAAGCTCTTTATCAACAAAAGTTTGCCGTCTGCATGGAAAAAATTAAGCAAAAATTGCATAGATGGTCAACCCTTCATCTCACACTAGGTGGAAGAATTAACACTGTTAAGATGAATATTCTTCCTATGCTCCTTTTTTATTCCAAAACATTCCAATATACATTAATAAATCATTCTTTAAGCAATTAGATTCAACAATAACCTAATTTATTTGGAATTCAAAACATCCACACATCCAAAGAGCGACCCTGCAAAGACTAAAGGCAGAAGGCGGCATGGCTCTACCTAACTTCCAGTTTTCCAGCAAATTTACAGGCGATAAGAACCTGGACACAAATGGAAGAACATACACAGGCTTGGTCCACAATAGAAGTAAAATCCTGCAGTACTTCTTTGTATTCCCTGCTCTCTGCTCCAATAAACAGACGTTATCAGCAATATATTAATAACCCAATTGTGCTTCACTCACTTAGAATATGTAACCAATGTAGAAAGCATTTTAAGACGGAGAAGCTTCTATCTGTGGCACCTCTGCAAGAGAATCACCTCTTTCAACCTTCGCAAACATATGCAGTTTTTAATATTTGGAATTAACTTGCTTAGAGATCTTTATATAGACAACGTCTTTGCATCCTATGAACAATTACATTCCAAATTTAACATTCCAGCTACACATTTCTTTCACTATCTTCAAATCAGGAACTTTGCTAAACAGAACCTTCCCGATTTTCCTCATCTTGCACCCTCATCCATGCTGGAAAAAATTTTGCTCAATCTCAAGGACTTAGACATCATCTCTACAATATATAAAATCATTTTACAATCCCTCCCTTTCAAAGATCCAAGAGGACACTGGGAAAAAAGATCTCTCAATTAATATATCAGAAAAAGAGTGGAAAGAAGCAATGCAGAGAATTCACTCAAGCTCCATATACACAAAGCATACAATTATACAACTTAAACTTATATATCGAGCACATCTGTCTCGACTAAAACTCTCCAAAATGTTTCCAGGACATGATCCAACCTGCGAACGCTGCAACCAAGTCCCAGCCTCACTGGGTCACATGTTCTGGGCCTGCAACAAATTAACATTATTCTGGACAAACATTTTTAATTACCTTTCAGATAGCCTTGGACTCACAATCCCTCCTAACCCATTAATAGCTGTGTTTGGGAATCTTCCAGATGGGTTTAAAGTGGAGAAAGACAAACAAATTGTGATTACATTCACTACACTTTTGGCACGCAGACTTATTCTGATAAACAGGAAGAACCCAAACTCTCCTCTTTTAAGTCAGTGGGATACTGATGCGTTATACTATTTGAAATTGGAAAAAATCAAATACTCAGTTAGAGGATCCGTTCAGACTTATTTTAAAATATTACTGATTAGATCCTGCCATGTTTTGAAAAAAGCTCATAAAGAACAGAGAATTTATTAATTTAGGTATGTTTATAAGCCTTAAATTTCACGCCGTTTGGCTTGCTCTCTCTCTCAGGGGTGGGGATCGATCTGTCCTTAACTCAATTTTTCTTTTTGTAAAAACTTGATTGCTTTGTATGGATTGCAATAAAATTAATAAAGAAAAAAAAAACCTCTTTGGTTATACTGAAGGCTCTCCTGTAGGCAGTAATGGTATCTAAACTGCCACAATTTTAATATATTTCTACATACTGTACAAAACAATGGGTGTGTACAAATGGAAACTTTCCCAGGCAGACATATTAAACCCATTATGGTGTTGCTACATTTTAGCTTGTTCAAAATTACTGTACCACAATAGAGAATGTTTACACTTCTCTCAATCTCCTTGAAATGTATCATAAAGGAAAAGTGATGTTGATGGCATGGTATTAATAATATGCTCTATGCCTGGTGCCTTTTGTTGAGTGAAGCTGTGTTGTGGAAAAATGGCTTCTGGCCAAAATGATTGCTACTGTATTTCCCCCAAAAAAAGATTGTGTCTTATTTATCTTTGCTCCTAAAGATGCACTAGCACGTATTTTCAGTGGATCTTATTCATGTACAACAATAACATTTATCCAAATTAGTCATGCCATCTTCTGAAATAATATAACTCTCCACATTGAAACCCTGAATTTGTTGCTACTCCAGCCACACTTTTTGTTTTTTTTTTCTTCCTTATAATTCCATCAGATTGTACAGCGGTGTATTTGAGTTTAAAGCCAAAATTTCCATTCTAATTACACGATAGACATTTTCATTAAGTAATTTTTTTCCCTCTATGGCTCAATGTCCACTTTAATCCCGCGCTTTACGTTGTCATTAAAGTGTTTTAAAGTGCTCTACTGTATTAGCCTGGCGAATTCCTATCGACAGGCTATTCCAGATTTTAGGTGCATAGCAGCAGAAGGCCGCCTCACCACTTCTTTTATGCTTTGTTCTTGGAATTCTAAGGAGACACTCATTTGAGGATCTAAGGTTAAGATTTGGAATATAAGGTGTCAGACATTCCGATATATAAGATGGAGCGAGATTATTTAAGGCTTTATAAACCATAAGCAGAATTTTAAAGTCAATCCTGAATGACACAGGTAACCAGTGTAGTGACATCAAAACTGGAGAAATGTGTTCGGATTTTCTTTTCCTTTATGGCTCAATGTCCACTTTAATCCCATGCTTTACTTTGTCATTAAAGTAGACCGTCTTAAAACCGACCCAGTTGTTAATCGCAATGCGCTTCTGGGGCTTCCTCCTCAACTGACAGCAGCGGCAAGCAGCAATAGATCTCCACACAACACATTACATTTATGATATTCCAGCTTTCTGCATATTTTGAATTCTTAGATTTATGCTTGATATTGCTTTAATGATGATATGCATTAAAATATGTATGTTACATTTACAGATAAATCATTAACTTTGTTAAAATAATGAATACTGTTAATAGTTACACTAATGGGGTGGCAGAGTGGTAGTGCTGCTCTCTCACAGGAAGTCACGTCTCTTGTGTTTCCTGCCTGGAGTTTGCATGTTTTTCCTGGTGGTTTTCCACAGTGTGTTCAGTTTTCCATCCAAAGACATGAGGATTTGATGAAGCTACAATGATGCCAGTGTATGTGTGTGCTGGTGTTCACCTTGTGATGAGCTGATGCCCCGTCAAGGGATTTTATTTCTGTCTTGCGCCGATGCTGCTGCAATGGGTACATCCCGGAATCGATGGATGTAATCATTAAACATCCTTTTCAAGGGGGGTGTCCTTGGAATTTAATGGATGTTTCAGGCACACGTGTCACATCGCGTGAAGTATAAACCTTACCTTAGGCGTCTTAATTTTCAGCTGATGGTCTTGACTAGGGCTTATATTACAGAGCAGCCTGAAAATCATGCTAGGGCTTATTTTCGGAGAAACGTTGTATAAAGTGGAAGGACAAGAAAGACATTAGAAGGCAAAGTACTCTTCAGAATCCTGTAACAATATGTATCAATGTCAAACAAAAGTGGAATTTCATAACCCTAAAATTTTGCCCTATCATACCCAAGATACTATTGCCATATCTTTGACATCTACTGAAATGGTGCTTTGAAAAACATGTATCTTCTACAACAAGAGTGTTCATAAAGATGTCAGTCAAGCAGACTTCATGTGGAAGGTGCTGGAAAGCATTCTGGAGCTCCATCAGTGTTCATGGAACACCATGGGTGAATCCCCAATGTATGATTCATTCATCCATCACTGCCTGAGAACAGTGAAGAGGCAGAACCCTACACAAATGTGTTTGTTGATCAAAGCATGAAGAGTCGGGCGATTAAAGTGCACAAAGAAACGGGCTTCTTTTTTGCCGATTGCAAAATGTGTGTTGATAACGGATTCAAAATGTATTATATAAACAAAGCAATCAATCCACGTAGCTTTCCTAGTGAATTTATGTTGACATTTTAGTATTTGTGTTTCTGCTGCACAAGATTTTTCTCTTTTGAAAAATGTCTGTTTGTGGCTTGTTTTCCTGGGGGTAAACGTAACACTAATGAGAATTCAATTGGACATAAGCTGATTAAAAGATCTAAAACAGACACCATTATTTGTATTTAAGTTAATGTGATCAACGTACTATTTCACTTTTTCCACCTTAAGAGTATGTAAACACATGATTGATTATGAGAGACCGGTTCTTGACCTAGGTCTTAGCTGGAATGAAGTATTTGACCGATCCAGACTCTCTTCAGTCCATGCTGGTCCTTATTATTTAGGCAAGTCTCTTATAAAAACATTTTCTTGGACTTGAAGCCTGTAAGATGAGATAATAATTTTGAATGCTTTTTTCTTCTTTAGGTTGTGACCTAGACCTATAACTAGTTGTGATCTTAGGTAAAAACAATCAGCTAGCACATAAACTGACACTTTCGACTCCGTGGGCAAAAGCATTACAGAGATAATAAACTTGTCCTTTTCCCTTCTGTCTCCCAATACCTCCACCACCTTGGCTTGTCACAGATCCCCAAGAGACGGGGCACACTATAAACATGAAGAATCAATCCAGGCAGCATGAAGTAATGAACCACAGTTCAGGGTAACTGTTAGTGTTATTACAGTCTAAGCAGAAAAAGCCTGCTCAGTACATGAGATAAAGCTGAACAGATAGAACATATTTACTTAATGTCTACTGGGAGAGTTCCATCCATTCTCTTCCGCTTATCCGAGGTTGGGTCGCGGGGGTAGCAGCTTGAGCAGAGAGGCCACTTCTTCTAGCTCTTCCGGGAGAATCCCAAAGCATTCCCAGACCAGCCAGGAGACATAGTCCATCCAGCATGTCCTGGGTCTTCCCCGGGGCCTCATCCCGGTTGGACTTGCCCGGAACACCTCACCAGGGAGGCGTCCAGTAGGCATCCTGATCAGATGCCCGAGCCACCTCATCTGACTCCTCTCTGAGGAGAAGCAGTGGCTCTACTCTGAGCCCCTCCTGGATGAGTGAGCTTCTTACCCTATCTTTAAGGGAAAGCCCAGACACCCTGCGGAGGAAACTCATGTCAGCCGCTTGTATTCATTTTTTCGGTCACTACCCATAGCTCATGACTATAGGTGAGGGTAGGAACATAGATTGACTGGTAAATTGAGAGCCTTGCTTTATGGCTCAGCTTCTTTTTCACCATGACAGACTGATACACATCCCGCAGAACTGCGGACGCCGCACCGATTCGACAGTCGATCTCACGCTCCATTGTTCCCTCACTCGTGAACAAGACCCCGAGATACTTGAACTCCTCCACTTGGGGCAGGATCTCTCTGCAAGAGATCGCGGATGGCAGAGTCCATCTCTCACTGGAAATGGGCTTGACTTACCGGCAATGCGGACCAAGCTCTGACACTGGTTGCACAGGGACAGAACAGCTCTTATCAGGGGGTCCGGTACACCATACTCCCGGAGCACCCCCCACAGGATTCCCCGAGGGACATGGTCGACCATCTTTTCCAAGTCCACAA
This sequence comes from Polypterus senegalus, assembly GCF_016835505.1. Lineage (NCBI taxonomy): Eukaryota > Metazoa > Chordata > Cladistia > Polypteriformes > Polypteridae > Polypterus > Polypterus senegalus. Next base: position 15,018 of record NW_024378875.1, read on the forward strand.
AACACATGTAGACTGGTTGGGCAAACTCCCATGCACCCTCCAGGATTCAACCACCCCGGTGTCCTCAGTTCCAGAGATGGGGCAGCCCACCTTTGAGTCCCTAGGCTCTGCTTCCTCATTGGAAGGCATGTTAGTGGGATTGAGGAGGTCTTCAAAGTACTCCCCCCACCGACCCACAACGTCCCTAATCGAGGTCAGCAGCACACCATCCCCACCATATACAGTGTTGACACTGCACTGCTTCCCCCTCCTGAGACGCCGGACGTTGCACCAGAATCTCCTCAAAGCCGTCCGAAAGTCGTTCTCTATGGCCTCCCCAAACTCCTCCCATGCCTGAGTTTTTGCGTCAGCAACCACCGAAGCTGCATTCCGCTTGGCCTGTCGGTACCTATTAGCTGCCTCCAGAGTCCCACAGGATAAAAGAGTCCAGTAGGACCCCTTCTTCAGCTTGACGGCATCCCTCACCGCCGGTGTCCACCAACAGGTTTGGGGATTTCCGCCACGACAGGCACTGACCACCTTATGGCCACAGCTCCGGTCAGCCGCCTCAACAATACAGGCACGGAACATGGATCATTCGGACTCAATGTCTCCCACCTCCCTCGGGACGTGGTCAAAGTTCTGCCGAAGGTGGGAGTGGAAGCTACTTCTGACAGAGGACTCTGCCAGACATTCCCAGCAGACCCTCACAACACGTTTTGGTCTACCAGGCCTAACCGGCATCCTCCCCCACCACCGAAGCCAACTCACCACCAGGTGGTGATCAGTTGACAGCTCCGCCCCTCTTTTCACCCGAGTGTCCAAGACATGTGGCCGCAAGACTGAAGACACGACCACAAAGTCGATCATTCAACTGAGGCCTAGGGTGTCCTGGTGCCAAGTGCACATATGAACACCCCTATTCTTGAACATGGTGTTCATTATGGACAAACGTGACGAGAACAGAAGTCCAATAACAAAACACAGCTCGATTCAGATCGGGGCATTCCTCCCAATCACGCCCTTCCAGGTCTCACTGTCATTGCCCACGTGAGCATTGAAGTCTCCCAGCAGTATGAGGGAGTCCCCAGAAGGTATGCCTTCTAGCACCCCCTCCAGGGACTCCAAAAAGGGTGGGTACTCCAAACTGCTGTTCGGCGCATATGCACAAACAACAGTCAGGACCCGTCCCCCCACCTGAAGGCGGAGGGAGACTACCCTCTCGTCCACATGGGTAAAACCCAATGTACAGGCTCCAAGTTGTGGGGCAATAAGTATGCTCACACCTGCTCGGTGCCTCTCACCTATTGGCATCTCCAGAGTGGTAGAGAGTCAAGTCCTGCTCAAGGAGATTGTTTCCAGAGTCCGAGCTGTGCATTGAGGTAAACCCGACTATATCTAGCCGGAACCTCTCGACTTCGTGCACTAGCTCAGGCTCCTTCCCCATCAGAGAGGTGACATTCCACGTCCCAAGAGCCAGCTTCTATAGCCAAGGATCAGACGACCTCCTTGGCCCCTCCCATAGGTGGTGAGGATCAGCTCCATTGTTCCCTCACTCGTGAACCAGCCCTGCTCAAGGAGATTGGTTCCAGAGTCCGAGCTGTGCATTGAGGTAAACCCAACTATATCTAGCCGGAACCTCTCGACTTCGTGCACTAGCTCAGGCTCCTTCCCCATCAGAGAGGTGACATTCCACGTCCCAAGAGCCAGCTTCTGTAGCCAAGGATCAGACCGCCAAGGTCCCCGCCTTCGGCCACCACCCATCTCACATTGCACCCGACCTCCTTGGCCCCTCCCATAGGTGGTGAGCCCATGAGAAGGGGGACCCACGTTGCCTCTTTGGGCTGTGCCCGGCTGAGCCCCATGGGTGCAGGCCCGGTCACCAGGCACTAGCCATTGAGCCCCACCTTCAGGCCTGGCTCCAGAAAGGGGCCCCAGTGACCCGCGTCCGGGCGAGGGAAAACGCTGTCCAGATTTTGACTTTGTCATAGGAGGTCTATTGAACCACTCACCTAGGACCAGTTTGCCTTGGGTGACCAGGGGCAAAAAGCCCCGGACAACAGAGCTCCTAGGATCGTTGAGACACGCAATCCCCTCATCACGATAAGGTGGAGGTTTGAGGAGTGGACTGGGAGAGTTATGTTCACTATATGTGGGGTCCTAAAGCAGGAGTCACCACCATCTCCGGTCCTGGTGGACCACTGTGGCTGCAGGTTTTCATTCTAACCCTTTTTTTAAATTAGTGCCCTGTTTATGCTAATCAGCTTCTTGTTAATTCATTTTAATTAAATTGCCTTTTTAAGATTTGTTCCCCTGAATTTCTTCTTTGTTCCACTGAATTGCTTCTTTTTTTCCCTTAAATGGCACCCAAACAGAAATGAAACGTGAAGTGAGTGAACCAACAGAAGTCCAATTAAGTCAGGCCCTCCAACACCATACAATTTCAGTCCCCCCAGTTGCTTAATTAGACACCAATTCTTGTCGTTAATGAAACCCATTCTTTATTTTTGCAGCTAGTTGGTGCCCTTGTAGTGCATTAGCAAACATTTACAAAATTGTTGATTTTCTCTTTTTTAAGAGCACTGGTCAAATGTTTTAGGGACCTAAGCAGATCGACATTCCTGAGACCTTCATCTTTCTTTATTTTCAGATATTGTATGATGGACAACCAGTTGTTTTAGCTCGTTTTGTATCTCATTATTGTTTGGCTGCTAATTAATGAAAAAGAAACAATTAAAAGGTCTGAGTCTTCCAGAGTAAGTCAATTAAAATTAGTTCAAAAGAAGTTAATTCGCAGCAAAAAACACGTCACTCATTAAGAAAAGGATTAAAATGAAAAACGGCAGCCATGGTGGTCCACTAGGACCGGAGTTGGTAACCACTGTTTCTAAATAGTATATCGGTTCTGAGGTTTGCAACAATAAACCCAAAATTACTTTCTCAAACCTATTGAAAAATTGGATTCATGAGTTTCCAAAGTCATCGCCAGCATTGTCAGGTACAATGAAGTCACCAAACGTAAATGTTCACAAGGTCCACTCTCACACAGACAGAGATATGTCAGCCAATCAACCAAAGAGATACCCACTCCTGTGAGAAAAAAAATGAAGGAACAGGACAAGAACCTCCTGCATACCTGTGGAAGAAACGCAAACTCCACACAGACACAGGATTTGGACCCGGCATGCTGGATCCTTCAGGCAGCAGTGCTAGTCACCGTGTCACCATACTGCCTTAGTCAAAATTTCTTGTTACAAGCTAATGTTGTATGAACATGACTTTTGAATTCATTTTCAAAAAATGAACTTCAACTTCATGGAAAAAACATCATAAAGTGCACTGTTGGAGGATCACAAGTGATGTGTCTGAGGAAGGACAGAAAAATACAACACAACCCTCACATGAAAATACCAGATCCACTAAATGAATGAAATAGATGTTTGAATTATCCTTCTTTCTTTAAGTTGGATACTCATGAAGCATAAAGTCATCAACTCCACTTTTAATATTAGAAACACTGACGAATGTAATTGAAAGCTCCACCCTCGTTAACTGAATCATACGCGTGTTAAACTGGATCTTAAATATGGTGTGTAATTTTGAGCACCATATTAGATGAAAAAGCATAATTGTACCGGTGATTGGACAAGGAAATAATCTGCATGGAGTTTTCTAACAAGGCACCATCAAAAAAATCCTAATTGAGTATCATTAAGGACAATTGCATGTCAGGTGTTACTTGTGTCTCATTATAAATAGAAAGGCTGCTGAGTTTGGGTTTGAAACTTTTACATAACATTTTTTTTTTTGTTTTGGTGTGTGCCTCATTTATGAGTGCTTGTGCTTGAAAGGGTCTGCTTTTGGGTTTGTCTTTGGGATTTGAGCTCATGATGATGTGGTTACAAGGGCAGGCAGTGCTGCCTTTGTTTCTATTAGTATGGCTCTCTGGAATGAATTGTATGATTAGAGTAGAAGGGTTTACGGGGGTCTGGAAGGAGGATTCTAATCCAACAGTACAAAACATAAGCTCTGAAAAGGTATTGGCTTTAGTGAATAAAGATTCATTAATTTCTCCTGTGTTGCCTTCTGATGAAGGTATAAGTTATGGGTTTGAAGATGGTGCTAAAGATGGTTCAGGAGATCCATTATATCAGGGTTTTGAAGTACTCGATGTGAAGGAGGTAAATGTTTCAATGAAACAGAAAGAATTGACTATTGGTGTGGTAAGTCATGATAAGAAGGTAGCTAAAGCTGTGAAAGCCATTTATTATAATCAAAAAGCTATAGCTGGAGGTGAATTGAGTGATCCTGTTGTGTATGCTGATGCTCCCCATGGAGCTGATTTAGAGGAGTTTGAACTACTGCGGGATAGAGAGGCCCATGACAGTGAGCATAGTGGTGCTTGGAGTCCTGAGCTGGGGTCTTACCGAAAGAAGCTTATTGCTCCTCCTAAGCAGGTTTGTCATGAAGTGGCTGTGTTGCCGTATGAAACCAGTTGTGGTCAAATGTCCATGTCAGCCCAGTTTTTTGGCTCTCCTGAAGATCTGAAAGTGAGGTGTAAGTATGGTGTAAACTGCAAGTCTATGATACAGTAATGTTGAGTAAATTAATTTTTATTTGCCTCCTTCTAGTGAATTCTTCCCTTGTGCAAGTAACCAGAATTGCTCACCAATGCAAGTACAAAATGGAGAAGAGCACTGGATCCTTCATTTTTACATCATACAATGATGGCTGTAATGTGCAGAAAATAGTAAGAATTTTTAGTTCATCTGTAACTTGCTGCCCCCTACAGAAGTTGTACTGTAACTTTTTTGTGTGTGTTGTAGAGAGGCTGCTATGTCCTGACTCTTCTCTGGCAAAATGAGAAGGTGTCCCTTGCCTGTCCAGCAGGAGATGTTTCTGTTGGCCTTCCACCAGCTGTGCTCTGCAATGACACCAGCATGACTGTTGGGCTCCCTTCAGGGTCTCCTGATGACCTAAAAGTGAAAGGTGAGTCTCTGAGCAACTGCTTGCTTCCAGTTGCCTGCATGAGATTGTGACCCATCTACTGGAGTTGGGTGTAGTCGTGAGTGGCCCCTCCATTGGTAATTGAAAAGGTGGTATTACGGCCGTGGACGCAGTTCTTTCAAGAGCTATCTTGTTGACTGCAAAACTCTCTTTGTGTAGAACCTGTCCGGAGCTACCACATAAACTCCATCTCCAAATGGACTCTGCTGGCTTTTTTTTTTTTTCTTCGTTCTTTCTGCTAGCTTTTTATAGTATTTTAATGTTGAACGGAAGTCCAGGTTAGTGTAATATTAATTACCTTGTGGTTAGAAATGTCCTTCCAAAGCGGCAAGGAGCTGGATTATCCCTTAAGTGCAGTGTGGTGGGGTGTTTTTTGGGTCCAATTTATAGTAGGATCTTACCAAGTATTTTAATTAAGCTAAGAGTATGCTCAGTCATTCACCTGTTGCTTGACATTGGGCAATAGCTGCTATGGCCTACATAGGACTGGATGTCTTCTTAAAAATTTGAAAGGGTATGAAAACTTGCAGGTTCCATAAGCAAGCCGGGCATTTTTGCTTCAAATATGAAGTAGGGAGGCTAATGCCAAAACCACTGCAGTAACTGGAAGTAGAGGTCTCCATCTGCTAAACGTCTTACAACCAAGGCTTCAAGAATTTGCTTTAAACAAAACGTGCAAAGGAAAGTGTAGCCCTGATAGCCAGTCAAGAGTTTTGTTGCTTCCTCCATACCAAATTTACCATTATCTACATACAGTTGCAGAAGTAATTTCCCATCTCTTATTAAATCTACAGTTCAGTGTCTGAAACTGACTTTCAATGAACACCATTCAAGAATTTGTTTAAAATGGAGCTTAACTGTACCACCTTTCCAACAGATCACCTCCATTGGGTCCCTGCACGTCCACTTGCTAGGAGATGCAAATATGTATTTTTGAAAGATGCTTTTGGAAGGATTTTCTTTACTGCTTCATACAAAGGCTGCTATGTTAAGAGAGAGGTGAGTCTGGGAAAGGTGTGAGGCATTTACATTGTCTGGAAAATGAGCTTAATGGTGCACCTTTACTGGGGATTCCTCTGCCCTTTTGGGTCACTGCTAAAACTTTTTTTAAATGGGGAGTCATTGAGGCATTTCCATGAGCATGAGATTCTGGAAACCTTCAGAGTTGTACTTGAATTGCCTACATGGGCAATTTTTAGAATTTGCCTGATCAATTTATGCAAGCCTATATGTTAATTGGCATCTGACACATCCTATCACATTAATCCAGTTTTATTCATCTAGTATGAATTTGTATGATCTTCACTGCAGCTAGAGTCCTACATGTTGTCTTAACTAAGCATGACCCATTGTGGCTGGGACTCTGCAATGACCATTGCCTTGATGGGTTTAATCCAAGTTTATTTAACAGGGGAGCTACTATATCCTGACAGTGAGATACACCAGTTCTAACCACAAGGAGAATGTATTGGACATGAGGTGCCCGATACACTCTGGGGAACATGTGACTACTCCCCATTCCACTGTTCCTCCAGTGTCTCATCCAACGGTATCTTGCCACACTTCCACTATGGATGTGCTGCTGCCTGGTGCTGTGCCAGACCAGGTCAAAGTGAAGGGTGAGTAGAAATGGCTGTTGGCTACACATGGTACTGTGGTGTGATGCTTTACATCTAGTAAAATACTTTACATTTCTATTAGACAAAAACCACAAGGAGGTGGCAGTGCAACCATTGGCTGAGAGATGTCACTATCAGTTGCTGAGGAGAGGCCATGATCTGGTGTTTACTGCAAGCTATACATCGTGTCATGTCCATATGGAGGTATGTGATTGATGATGGTTTGAGGGTGTTGTACTTCATAACCCATACATTTTTGAGCAATTTTTTGTATTGCAGAGTAACCATTATATACTAGAAGTAGTATATAAGCCAAGAAATGGGCAGCCAGTAGTAGTTGCCATGAGATGTCCCAGCTCTCACTGGACTACCACAACGGCACCTGTAACCACATCACCCAGCAAGCCTAGTCCTCTTTGCAAAGCCTCTAGCATGAGTGTTCTGCTACCTCTAGGCTCCCTAGATCAGGTTAAAGTTCTAGGTAAGATGACCTTAGATTAACAATTGACAAGATAATTGTAGAATTGAGCTTAAGAGAATTTATGTGACTTTGTGAACAGATGCCTTCCATCATGAAGTATTGGTACACACGGCTCCCAAAAGCTGTGGCTACCACTTAATGAAGAAACCGCATGGGATCCTCTTTGAAACTACCTATAAGGCTTGCCATATCCGAATTGTGGTAAGACTGGAGTTTTGTCAATTTGTCTGTTACTGGCTAAAGGCCTCTTATGCAAGGCTGGCAAATAGGGAACACTTCATATTTAAGATGTTGGCTGCAAGCAAGTTGATTGCTAGGAAGCTGACTTAATCTGCCAAATGGTTTGGTTGTACCATTGGTTTTTAAGTTTATCCCTAAATACACTTGTACTAAACGGTGGCACAACCTTTTTCTTCCTTAGAATCATTACTATACATTGACTATTGTCTACAAGCCCCGTGCTGGTCCCCAAATTGTGGTGAACATGAAATGTCCTGTGAGCTGGCACCCACCATTGCCACTGTCTACACCTATAAAGCCCTCTACACTTAAGCCACCTCACATAGCTTGTGGAGCATCCAGCATGTCTCTGGAGCTTCCCAGTAGCTTGCTGGGTCAGGTTCAAGTACTGGGTGAGTATATACGCTTGCCACTTTATGTGTTTTAGGCCCTCAAGTAATTAAGTAAACTTTCAAAATGTGTCTACCTACCTTAGCAATTCAAGATTATGCTCTTACACCAGCTGGAAGATCTGATTGTGTTGTCCTTGCTTTCTTTGTGTTCTTAGATAAATCTCACCACCCAGTAGTGGTCCTAGATGCTCCCAAAGAATGCCAGTACCATTTGGTGAAGAGGGCAAGACTATTGTCTTCACTGCAGGTTATAAGAGTTGTCATGTGCATACAGAGGTAAGCAGAGTTGGACGGGAGATGTCCAGATGCAAGAAACCACTGAGATTTAATAAGCTTTTGCTAAAGTCTCTTCCACGAATGTTCTCTTTGTAGCATTCCCATCATGTTCTTGTTGTCCTCTATACACTGGAGAATGGTGTACAAGAGAGGGTAACCATGAAATGCCCTGTACACGTTGTGCCCTCATCCATCCCTGCCACAAGCAGACCACCGGTGCTGTACATCACCACCTGTGAAGCCTCTGGAATGATTTTGACACTACCTGATGGATCCCTTGATCAAGTCAATATAATGGGTAAGTTGATAGGACAGGCTCTGCAATGTAATGGCATTTCTGATCTGTTCTCAGACAAGGTTTCCTTGTAGATAAATCTAATAGGATGGTGGCAGTCGAGGAGCTTCCTAGAGACTGTGGCTATTCTTTGCTGAAAGCAGGCGGGCATCTACTTCTTACTGTTGGATATGAAGCCTGTGATGTCAGAATACAGGTAAAAAAATCTTGGTTCTTTCTAAATGGGCATAGCCTAATAGTGGTCAGTGCAGCAATGTAAAAGCAGAATAAATCTATAACCGAGCACCCTCCTCATGGTAGGGGAAGCTTGGCCGTCTTAAATGAGGAGGTAGGTTGGAAGGCTTTGCACTTGTCATTCATGAGCTCTTATAAAAGCCCAGCTATCTACTAGTTTCAGTCGGCTCACGAGCATCTAGGGAGCTCCAATTGAAGGTGTGGGAGTAAACCCTCGTGGACAGATTACCAAGATCCTTCGACTAGTGCTAAAACCAAGACTATTCAGTTATATTGGAAATGTTAATTTGGATAATGTTGAGCATGCAACACAATTTTCACCAAGCAACTGACAATTTTTGTTCATGTGACCAAGATGTTTGAGACTTGTGCATCCCTTCGCGTGAAGTAGGAAAGTGCAACTTGAGCACTAACTGGATCAGGCTGTAGTTGACAAATTGGACGTTCTTTAGGTTATGTCGCATAACGTTGCTTGCGTAATGCTGCCTTTGCATCTTTAGAACTTGGTCCACAGAAATTCCATAAAGCTATTATGTAGACAAATTTCACTTAAGGCACACATGTAATAGCAAGGAAAAACTGCTCTGCATTCTCAAGATGACCGGACACCTAGGGGAAAGATGTGTAGTCCAGGCAAGTGACAAAATGCCATCTGAGACTGATCCACTTGGCAGCTATAATGGTTGAAGATGAAATATTTCCTGTAAGTTGAAGCAGCAGGGTAAAGAATGTGTGGAACCTGAAGGTATCCTTTCTTTGAATATAGGATCACCATCACATTTTGACTGTCCTCTACCTGAGTGCCACAGGAGATCGAATAGTGCATATGAGATGCCCTGTACAGCAGGCTTCTACAGTCGTCCCTACAGTGCCTACTGTCCATCCTCATCCTGTTTGTACTGCTTCAGGCATGACTGTAGTTTTGCCTTCTGGATCATTGGATCAGGTCAAAATTATAGGTGAGTTTTGATGGAACAATCCAGTTGGGAATTAAACTGATCTATTTTGAAGAGGTCATGTATACGACATTGGCAAGCTAGTTGCCTTTAGCACACTATCTTTGCCTGTTCAGGTGAATCGGCAGACAATTCTGATAGATGAGGTTCTGTTAGTGTTGGCCGTAGCCAACAAGTTTCAGAAATGGGGCTAGGTCATTAAGGCCTTGACTGGATAGCGTTCATTAAAGGGTTTAAAATGAACCCTTTATAAGAACTGGGATTAACAGCTTTTTTTTTTTTTTTTTCCAAAACTGCATTTCTTGTAGAAGGTCAGAGTGAGGTGTAAGTGCTAAACTACCAAATTTAATGTTGCTCATGTGGGAGATGTGGCTAAGAACTCAATTGAACTACTGGCATGTGGAGCCATCTGATTAGAACAAATGCCCACTTTTAGTAGGTACTAGGTTTAGTACCTCAAGGAATGTTCATGCAAAGTGTACCTACCTTATCCTGAATTAGACATTCATTAGTCTAATCTGGTCAGTATGAGACTCCCCTTATCCTCCCCCAAGTGACAGACTGAAGTTTGTGGCTTACATGACTTTGTGGATCTTTTTTAGATAAACTGGGTCAAAAAATTGTCGTATCCAAAGCTCCTAAACATTGTGGGTACAAGTTGGTCAAGGGAGAGAGAACCATAACTTTCTCTGCCCCCTACAGAGCCTGTGACATCAAGGTTCAGGTGAGTAAAGTTTGGACTATCTGCAAAAGCTCTAGAAGAATTGGCCACTCAATATGGTATTATGCCTTAGAATCACCATTATATCCTACATCTGAGCTATAAACCAGCTATTGGTAATGCAAGGACTGTGACCCTGAGCTGCCCAGTTGGAGATCCCATTAGAACCACAACCCCTGTAACCAGCACAAGGAAGCCACCTCACACAGAGTGCATGACTTCAAGTATGGCTGTGGTCTTGCCATCTGGATCTCCTAATGATGTCTATGTTGTAGGTGAGTTTGACTGCAAGGTGGTCAAGACACTCTGCTCCAGAAGTCTAACCTCTTTGTTTCTGTAGATGGAAGTGGGCATAATGTGCATGTCATCTCGGCTCCCAAAACCTGTGGTTATGCCTTGGAAAAGAAGAGGGAGCTGTTGGTCTTTACTGCCCTTTATAAAGCCTGTCATGTTTCGGTTCAGGCAAGTGTGCTTGCTTTTTTACTGGCTCTGCATAGCTTTTGAGGTTCCATTTTTGTATGGCAGTTTTGGTTCCATGGTCCCTTTTATCAGACATTACTTTTCCTTCCATGTTTTAAAATTAACCGTGACTTAGCTAGTTAAGAAACTGCTTTGCTCAGTGGGTGTGGATGTTAGTCATTTTCTACCCAGGAATGAAACCTGCTAAGGCAGCAGCCAGAAGTATAAAGTGCAATGCCTTTTGATAGGGTTTAATGTAACTAAATCTTGAACAGGTCTAACTCCCTCCCCATTATTGGTACAAACCAATATTGATTGGGGGTGCCTTCAATATTGACACAATTGATCCTTGAGCCATTTAAGCACTGCATGCTGTTTACAATGCTGAAGTTCTTATCCCATCCTACTCTGAATGGGATTCTGAAGCAATGGCAAGTTGTGAGCCCACTTTCCAGCATGGCTTCAAGAGGAGCATGAATAAAGGCAGGGTTAGCATAATTCTGTCTTCTGTCACAAGACCCATGCAGTTAATGTCATGGCTTCCAATTTCTGCTGCTTGGGGCTTGTTGAACCATCCCCTAGTAGATGGTCTGCCACTAAAAGCTGTAGAAGCAACCAGCACTTCAGTAATGGGGTGGTGGAAGGAAATGGGAGGGACATCCTAACCAGGTTTCCTGGGGTTCAAAGGATACCCTTTAGATAATGACTTGTTTAAGCAAACTAGTATAGTATTGAAGGTCAGACTCTTCTTGGTACTATCCTAGTTAATTAAGCATGGTCTGATCCTTGCCCTTGATGAATGGGTATCTTGGTCCCTTTTTTTTCATTGTGCTTGCAGGTTAGTTGTCAAATGGCTCTAGTTGTTTTTTCTTTTCTAACCATTTGTAGTTAGAACTTGGTGTCTAATTCTTACCCCCAGCCATTAATTAAAAGTAAATATATTTGACCTGTTCTTAGCATGGCCATTATGTGCTTGAGGTGTTGTACAAATCTGGAAGAGAGAAGACTCATTCTATGACCATGAAATGCCCAGTCCCAAGGAAACCACCTCCTACTCTTGCCACTTCCACCCGTTCCCCACCTCTAGTGTCCTGCAAACCCTCCAGCATGAGTGTAGTGCTACCTGTGGAGTTCTCTGAACAAGTCGCCATCGTTGGTGAGTATATTGGAAGTAGGGACGGGGTCTAGATTGAAGCCTTCACATTCTAGAAACCTCTTGCTTTTGTTGCAGGCCTACATGGTGATGAGATGGTGCTGAGTTCAGCCCCTAAAGAATGTGGCTATAAAGTAGTAAAATCCATGGGGAAGATCTCCTTGACTGTTCTGTTTACATCCTGTGGAGTTCACAAAGTGGTAGGCTTTTATTGGAGTTGTGCAGCCCTTTAATAAAGCAAGATTAAAGCTGGTTCTGGGTTTGACCTGCTGCCTTTATTGGTTTGCCTGAAGTGTACAGGGGTTTGTGGCATAATACATCTGAGACCATAGTGCCAGGTGTGATTGGGTTCCCCTCTACTTCTCTAGGAGAACTTCTTTGTGCTGAATCTTCATTATTATCCAATTGTTGGACACCCAGTAGCTGTGCAGATGAAATGCCCTGCTATCCATGTGCACCCAACACCTCCTAGACCTTCACCTACAGTGTCTGCTGATCCCAGGGTTGCGTGTCAACCTACCAGTATGACTGTAGAGCTGCCAAAGGGGAAACTGGAGGACATCAAGCTGATAGGTGAGTAAGCATTTGGAGCACCATGACTAAATTGTTAATACAGTGGAACCTCGCTTCACGTACAACTCGGTTCACGACCAAAATGCTCGCCAAACTTTTGCCTCGGTTTACAACCACGCACTCGGTATACGAACAAGCCAGTTTCCCTTGCCTGCCTGCCTTAGCTGTGCTGAGCTGAGAGAGAGCGCAAGAGCGAGTGAGCACGTGCCTGCTGGGGAGGAGGAGGAGGAGGAGGCACTGTTTGCCTGCCTATCTGCAGCCAGTAAGTTCAAGCCAACCATCCCCCAATTCCACGTGTCTGCTGGGGAGGAGGAGATTGCTGTACGTGCAAAGAGAGAGAGAGAGCTCTGTTCATTGTTCTCCTTCCATTGACTTCTAATTAAGTGAAGAAAGTTTTGAAGAAAATTGAAATCGAAGTAAAAAAATTACAAGAGGTGGCAAAACTGTTTACCAGTTTACTCATTTACCAATCTGAGAACCCTCGTGCTTTCAAGCAGCACAATGTAAACAAAGCCAGACTGCCAGTAATGTGGGGCGCAAACACGAAGGATTGGGTCACAAGGAGTTTGTTTTTGGAATGGCTACATGAGGCTTTCACTCCTACCAGCTAAAAGCACCAGAAACCCAAGAAATCACAAGAGGGAAAACACCTGAAGGAAAACGCTTCATGCCAGAACTCGACTCATGCAAGGTTCGTTTTCTTGGTGGTTTTTGTATTACGGATTTTTCAAAAATTAATTTCAGTTCATAACGCGATTTGTTGCAATGTTACTTATCTTTTTTTCAAATGTTCCTTTTTTCCACTGTGCTTACAACATTTTAAAAACAGTGTTTACAGGATTAGGCTTAAAGTTTAATAGCATGATCTCCTGCAATCTTTTTTTCTGGTTGCTTGCGAGTTGGTTTTTGCATGCACTGCCCTTCGGATTTGTTTTAATGTTCGTTTTTTTTCTCTGCTGTGCTTAAAACATTTTTTAAAAAAAAAAATGCTGCACGTGCTACAGAGATTAGAGAGCGTGAGAGAGCAAGCGCAGAGAGAGGGGGCAGCTGACAGGGAAGGGATGGGGGGGGGAGGAGGATTGTGTGTGCGCACGCGCTACAGAGAGCGTCAGCCAGCCTGCTCCTGTAGCTGAGGGAGGGAGGGAGGGAACGCGAGCAAGCCAGCTCCTATAGCTGAGCAGGCAGCCTGGGTGTTTTGTGTCAGTGTTGTTCAATGTTTTTACAGTAGTTTACTATTACACTGTGCATTCTATGATGTAATTAACTATATTTGTGCTTAATCTTTACATATTTACATAGTTTGTACTGTCTGGAACGGATTAATTGTATTTATATACAATCCTATGGGGGGGAAACTGGTCGTAAACCAAGTTGGTCGTGAACCGAAGCAAAGTTCTGGAACGAATTATGGTCGTGAAACGAGGTTCCACTGTACACCTAACGATCTATTGCCCCTGGCAGAATGTGTAGTCAGGTGGGCCATTTAGACTGAATGCAAAGGGAGCAAACTAGGCTGGCTTCAAGCAGGGGTGGGGGTGGATTGGAAAGAGGAATGGAACTATGTACTTTGCTAGAAATGGTATTGACATGCCACCAAAATGTAAGCCTCTGGTGCACTTTATGCAGGTTTTGACCAGTAATTCTTAAAAACCGGAGTTGAGGATCCTGTTTTAGTCCCTCAATTGTCCTGAACATTGGTCTTGAAGTCTTTAGTCTCTCTAAGCTATACAAAATCTGGACCTAAAAATGAACCTGAACAACACTCTAGAATTGGTATAACTTTGGGGGTTGAACTTGTCAAAACCGATGCAAATGACCTAAGCCTATTCTTGGATCCATTTTTAGTGATTTTGTTGGATTGGTCACCTCCTAGTAGCCTTCAGGTTTAGTGGGTTGGTCAAGGGGTACAATTGTTTTCTGAAGGGTCCTTGGCTTATCTTCCAGATAAAATGGGAAGGATGGTGGCTGTTCAGCAGGCTCCCAAGAAATGTGGTTACCACCTGGCAGAAGCCAAAAAGATCTCCTTTTTGATACCCTATAAAGCCTGTGATGTGAAGATTATGGTGAGTCAAGAACTGGCATTAAACCTGCAGGCAGTTGTAGCGAACTAATGGGGTTTTGCTTCATTCTAGGACCACCACTATACCCTGGCAGTGGCTTACACTCCAACCAGTGGAGGACAAAGGAAGATTATTGTCAAATGCCCAGTTATTGGAAAGCCACCATTCCCTCTTGAAGCTGGGGTGTCCTGTAGTGAAGACTGCATGAGTATTGACCTTCCAACTGGGCCTTTGGATCAAGTGAAAGTAGTAGGTAGGTTTTGTGAGTGGGTTGGTCTGGGAGTAGAAATTGATGTGCAGTGAACATCCAAATCTCCTCCTTTGTATTGATGGGTTGAATCGAGTAGGTGCACTCATTGTTTACTCAACAGGTCCTTAGTGGTGGCTTTTTGTTTAATTTTTTTTTTTTTTGGATTCCTGTAATATCATTTAATCCTCTCCTGTTGGGCTCGTTTGGAAGTTGGCTGAAGCTTTTTGGTCAAGTAATAACAGGTCCAACCTGCAGACGTTTGCCTTTAATGTAAATCTGGTGTTGTGCCCAGATCATGAAGGCATTGGGTTTATTCCTTAGACAAGTGTTCACTCTAGAGTGGGGTGGTGTCCTCAAGGTTCTCACGCCAGGTAGTGCACTTATTTGCCATTACAAATCTCTCCCGGTTTTCAGACTTCCATCAGTTGCTTTCTGCTCATTAGGGCTGGGGCTTTGAGACAGCTTTCTTGGAATTTTGGTTGGCACACTGCTTGTGAATCTACCTTTTACAAAGCTAGCTATAGTAAAAGTAGCTAGTGACCTCCTGGTTTGGGTTTCCACATTCCTTGTCTACTTTGCCAGAGGAATCGGACATTAACAAGTGACTGTCCCCTCTGAAACCTTGTCTGGACTGGTGCCCCTAACCTTCAAATGGAATTAATGTGCTATATTTTAAAATGCAAAATGTCCCTATTGTGGCAATAACCTTTCGATGCCAATCCTGTCATTAATAGATGAATATCACAATGCTGTAACAGTCAAGCAGTCTGTCCATTGTGGATACAATCTGTCTTCTGGTGTGGGGAAGCTCCATTTCTCAGCCTTTTACAAGGCTTGTCATGTGAAGATCCAAGTAAGCTGACGGTTTACAACTAGCTCTAGGACTTTTGCTGGTCTACATACTGACGTGTTGCTTTTCTTGTAGAATGGCCACCATGTTCTGACAGTCCTCTATACCACCTCTGTGGGAACACATGGAGAGGTGCAGCTGAAGTGTCCTGTTCATGACCTTGTCTTCCATCAGGGTATTGCTTTTATTTCGCAGTTCCTGAATGGCCATTTATGACCATTGGATTGGTTACAATATCCTTTTCCATTTGATAGGATGTGACTTGCCCAGGAAAAAGCAAGTCCAGTGTGGTCCATCTGGCATTTCCCCAAAAGATTGTCATTCCAAAGGTTGCTGTGTGGATCCCAAAACCTCCCACTGTTTCTATCCTATGGACAGTACGTTGCCCATTGCAAGTACTATGGACTCCTTTCAGAAGTACCACTGGTACAGTTAGCTGTCCTTTGCTTTGCCAACAGCATGCACCAGTGATGGGCACTTTGTGTTTGCTGTCTATCGAACCTCTTCCAAACCAGATGTGGACCCTGGCAGCCTGTATGTTTCGGATCATTCGTGTGCACCTGTCATCTGCACCCCAGACTTTGCTGTTTTCAAGATTCCTCTGACTGGGTGTGGTGCTCACAGATTTGTAAGTAGTGGCTTTCTGGATTGACTCAACAAAATCTGGCTTTCCTTGTGCTCAGAGTAAAATGTTTGCAGGTCATTGGGGAGACTTCCATCTACTTGGCAGATGTGTTTGGGAAAAGGTACAAGAATCATCAAATGTATGGCCAAATACTGAGACAAGCTCCTTACCAGTAAGCCTTTTTACAACCCGCTTCTCCCATCCTTCTGGCCCAAGCGACTTGGCTTTAGGCGCTCATCAACCTTTTTCATTACAGCTCCCAAATTGAATGCCGCTATTCAAAAGGAACACATGCCAGCACTGGCTACATGGTGGTGAATAGCCCAGCTCTACCAGATGTTGTCTCTTCTGGAGCATTGGGAGTTGTTCTGAGAATTGCTAAAGGTATGTAGTGTCCTTAATATCTGTACGAAAGGAGCAGGTAACAATTTGCATCCTGTCTTGGTACGACTGCTAAAGGAATGTATTGCCTATGCATGTATGAATGTATTGTATGATTCTGGTACACTCTGGATTTGGGGAGTTTAGATTACCTGGCCAAAGCAAATATTGGTAATTGCAATGTAACTACTAAGAGCTTAAATGGATGCAAAGACTGTTTTACGGGTGCGTCTTTGAATTAGGCCAATGACAGCATAATTCCATTTCAGATGACAGCTACACCACCTTCTTTCCCGGACACCCAAGTTCCCCTCAGATATTTGTTGGGTAGCAAGATCTACTTGGAAGTGAAGATAGTAAACCCACCTACTCCAGAGGTGGTGCTGTTGGTGCACTACTGCATTGCATATCCCAGGTCTTCAGAGAATGTCTGGGTTCTGATGTACAATGGGTAAGTGGGGTGCTTTCCTCTGCTTCTAATGCTATCGGCATGAATATCTACATTAAGCAGACTTGCAAGTCGTACTCAGACCTGCAACTGTCTTGCTGACAGCTGTCCAAATGCCTTGGATTATGGCACTGGCCTTCATCTGAAGGATCACAACTGGCAGCCTGTGCCAAAGCATACCAGACACTTTGATGTAACAACGTTCCAGTTTATGGATGCCAAAGAGAATCTTCTAGATGAGGAGGTGAGCAAAGAGGGGTGGGTTGGGGGGACCTCTTCAGTGTGTGGTGGCTGCTCCTGTAACCTAGTTGTCTCTTTGCAGATTTACTTCATGTGCTCAACAGAGATTTGTTCACACAAAGAATCGTGTGTTGAAGGTTGCTTTGATGGAAGACGTAGGTATCAATTGTCTGTCTGGCCACAAATGCTGCAATTGTGTAACTGGACTTTCTCTCTCCTGCATTTCAGAAATGGCAGTTCCTCAGTCAGAATGGGGAAGGCTTTGTGCTGGTAAACCCTGTCCTAGGCAGCTTCGTGTGGAAAGAGCCATAGCAGACCATGGAAGCCTCCTCTGGAGAGATGCCTCCCTCAAGCCAAGAGGCAAGCGCCAGATCTTCAAGGGTTTTTCAGACTGAAATCTATTCAGGAGTTTAATTCAATTCTCTCCCCCTTTTAGAACTGAAGCAAAGTTCCTGAAGTAAGCCATTATGAAATGGATTGTCAAAGTACCTGAGATTTTAATAAAACGTATACCTGAAACTGCTGTGGGGGGTGAATGTTCTTTTACCTTCCCGCATTGGCACTATGTTTATTACCTTTAGATGAGCCCATTCCATGAGCCAAGCTTGTTTTTGTCAGCATGCAGTGGGATGCTGCCTTCATTTCCTTAGGGTTTGCCCACTCTCTTTAGGTTCAATTGTTGGTCAGTCACTAACAATGTGTAGTATTGAGACACCACTACCAAAGGTGTGTTCACTCATTTCTCAGTAACTTGCACGTGGTTTAAACAATGACTATGGACTACTCTTGATCCTCTAATATTGGTAAAATATCTGGTAGGCTAAATATCTTTGGATGCCAACTGACCCTTTGCTCCGAAGCATTATCACAATCCCATATAAGCCAGATTTGAGAAGGGGATCCCTGCAGACCTGGCCACAACTGAAAACTGGTTTGGGTTGGTATCTTTAGAGAAATTTTGGTCTTCAGATCATTCAGGAAAGAGTTCATAGATGCTCTTATGAAAAAAAAATAGCCCAGATTATCCTGACCCATATCTGCTTATCTTGAGAGATCCTGTACTTGTACTATAGCAGTGCCCCTTTGGTTGAATATGTAAGCATATATAAACATGGCTAACAAGAATGGGAGTCCGAAAGAACCAAAAACTAAACCTGCATCCAAGCTAAGATCGGCAAGCCCTAGTTCGAGAGGGGCTTTCAGAGACTGACTTGGATCAAATGGGTGAAAGCCCAGACTCCTCAGGACCACGGTCCGCCACATTGTCGCTGGCTGAGAGCAAAATGGGGAGCAAATGTATGAGCGTGAGTGAAGCAGGTTTTGATAGCTCACAGATTGGAGAAGATCACCTGAAACTGGAAAAGCCTTGTAGTCCCCGGTTTCAATTACACCACGTGAGCCAGTAACTGCGGGGACACCGCCTGCAATAGAGCCTGCCGCTTCACCTACTGTGCAAGAAAGCACAATTGAACTGTCTGAACTGAAGGTGATTGCTGAGCTCATGCAAGAGAAAGAAAAGCAAGAAGGCAAATGAGAAAGCAAGGGTAAAGGCATATGAGAGGCTGTGACAGGTGCTGGGTAAAAGTGAAGAGCACATTCACAAGAACTGGGTTAAACTGAGCATGCTTATTGATCAACTGGAGGATCCCAAGGAGACCTTCATGACTCGGATTGAAATGGTCGAAAATTTTAGCCGTCTGTGCCAAAGAAAAAGCAGTAAATGTCAGCTCCAAATGCAAAAAACTCGGAGACAGACTGGATGCTTTGGAAGGTGGAAGCAGAAGGAATAATGCCAGAATTTGAAGGGCTGCCTGATAGTGGGAAGTTCATACCCTGTGAAATTTGCAGCTGAACTTTATTTTGGAGAAAAAAAAAAAATCTGGGAGGACTTTAAAGCAGATTCTGAGAGAACAGCGGCTTACAGTGTATGCGGATCAAATACTGTTAAGACCTAGATCTTTTATTATTCGCTTTGAAAGATATGTCATTTAAGCTAGAAGTGATGGCACTCCTCAAACAAGACCTTATATATGAAAACAACCACATTTGTATCTTCCCTGACTTCTCTCCAGCAACAGCTACTAAACGTGCAGCCTTCTACAACATTAAACAGGGGTTACGGCAAGCCAACGTCAAATACAGCCTCTTGTATCCGGCCAAACAAAGTGGAATGGCAGGGTCAATTCTATGTCTCTGCTACCAAGGAAGAAGCAGAAAAGGAATTAAGAAAGCTGATCCTGGGACTATTCTGATAATAATAGTGAGTCATGGTCATTAATGATATGGCAAGGATTAATCTACTGTCTGATCTATTTGTTTAAAATACGGGTTTTTATAATATATT